>NC_057806.1:413182887-413299818 GCF_018294505.1 Triticum aestivum
ATTGGGCCTCATGGGCCCAAAGTAGTGGAAGAAGAGAGGCAGCAGGAGGTGGCGCGCAGCCCCCCTTGCCCCAATCCGAATTGGGAAAGGGAAGGGGGCGCGGCCCCCCTTCTCCTTCCTTCTCTCCACCTCCTCCTTCCCCCTTCTCCTAGTTGGAATAGGAAAGGGGGGCAAAACCTACTTGGAGTAGGATTGCCTCCCCTTGGGCGCGCCTCCTCCTCCTGGCCGGCCCCCTCCTCCTCCACTCCTTTATATACGTCGCCAGGGGGCACCCCATAGACACAACAATTGATCTCTTGATCTCTTAGCCGTGTGCGGTGCCCCCTTCCACCATAATCCACCTCGATCATATTGTAGCGGTACTTAGGCGAAGCCCTGCGAAGGTAGAACATCATCATCGTCACCACGCCGTCGTGCTGACGGAATTCTCCCGTGAAGCTCTACTGGATTGGAGTTCGCGGGACGTCATCGAGCTGAACGTGTGCTGAACTCGGAGGTGCCGTGTGTTCGGTACTTGAATCGGTCGGATCATGAAGACGTACAACTACATCAACCGCGTTGTGCTAACGCTTCTGCTTTCGGTCTACGAATGTACGTAGACAACACTCTCCCCTCTCGTTGCTATGCATCACCATGATCTTGCGTGTGCGTAGGAATTTTTTTGAAATTACTACGTTCCCCAACAGATTTCTCCTCCCCCCTTGGTCGGTGCAAGGGGAGGGGAGTCCTCCCTTCCTCTTGGCAGTCCCTCCTTCCTTCTAACCTATATATACATGAGGTGTTGGCGATTTTCAATACACAAGTTTTGGAGTCTCCTCTAGTTCACCTAGTTCTAGTTCTAGTTGGTCCTAGTTGATTAATTGGAGCTAGACCTAGTTCTTATAATCCTCATAATTAGAATCCTAGAGTGGTTCTAATCTCCTCTCTCTAATTCTCCGGCGACGATTAGCTCTGGACGACGAAGCGCTGCCGGATCATGAAAACCGTATACTTGCAACCGAGTAGAGAGGCCATGCTTTCGGTCTTCCGGTCGAGGGATCGTTCGAGGGCAGTTCGCGGGATCGTCATCAACGGTTCGAAGGACTCCAAACACTATCTACACCGACTTGTCTTGTTCCGCTGCTACTCCGGAGTCCTTACCGATCGTTGATTCAAACCCTATATGCATCTTCATATTGTTCCTAGGTGTTCGTAGGGACGGATTTTTTCTTTTCTACTATATTTCCCAACAAATATCTGATTTTCCACTGAGCACGACGTGCGCCGCCGCGGCGCCATCCAGATCGACACCCGCCCTTCACCGACGCTGCTAGTGGTGGGGCAAGAGGAGAAGGAGGTTGAGGTTGTGTACCAAGCGGCAATATAGGAGGCCTTCCAGTGCGCTATCGAGGAGTCGAAGTGCGAGGAAGACGCCCGTTGGCCTGGCCTCGAGGGGACGCTCCAGTTGTCGGTGGCCGCCGATTACATCTACCCGCCACCACCACCGGCACCGCTCGCACCTGTGCCGACACCACCCGCACCCAATGAGACGTACCCAGTGGGAGGGCATCGTGCGGGAATGGGTGTCTATGCTGCTCGTTTGGCTGGGCACAATGGAGAAAGAGGAAGCGGACTACCTTGCGCAGTGGAGGGGCCAGGCGCTGGAGGAGGAGCGGGCCGGGAGCACCGCATGTAGCGGGAGCGTGAGAAGGAGGAGCGCCACAGGCGTTGGAGTAGGAGGAGCGACGGGAGCAGGAGGATGAGGCGCGTGCGGCGCCAGGCAGCGGAGGCATCGGAGCAAGCGGCGCTAGCGGCCTAACAGCAAGCCTTTCCTTGGGCTGCGCCGCCGGAGTTCTTCAACCTCACCATCTCCAACAGCAAAGACGACGCCTGTGGCTACATGACGGTTGCGTCTTTTTCATTATCTTTTATTAATATTTTATGTTTAATTATTGTCTAAGTAGACTTTGACCGGCTGCTTAATATACATGTTTTTATTTTAAATATTCTATGCTTATTTATTTTCCAAAATGACCGCGCAGAGTTGCATTGGACGCAGAGCAGACCTAAAAGCCAAAATCAGACACGCTGGTCCGCTCGCACAATCCAAACGGATAAAAAATGACAAAATTGAGTCATTTGTGTCGGTCGGTTGGAAATTTTTTTTCGAGAAAACTTCCACTCTATTCATATTCAATCATGATAGTACAACGAACGCTAGAAATAATAAAAATTACATCCAGATTCGTAAACCATCTAGCGACGACTACAAGCACCGAAGCGAGCCGAAGGCGCGCCGCTGTCATCGCCCCTCCCTCGCCGGAGCCGGGCAAACCTTGTTGTAGTAGACAGTCGGGAAGTCGTCGTGCTAAGGCCCTATAGAACCAACGCACCAGAACAGCAACCGCCGCTGACGAAGAGTGTAGATCAGAAGGATCTAACCTGAAGACACGGGAACATATACGAACGATGAACAGATCCGAGCAAATCCACCAAAGACAGATCCGCCGGAGACACACCTCCACACGCCCACCGACGATGCTAGACGCATCACCGGAACGGGGGCTAGACGGGGTGACCTTTATTCTATTTTCAAGGAGTCGCCGCCGTCCCGCCTTCCTGAGTAGAACACAAACCCTAACAAAACTCGAAAAAAAATTCAAAAACGGAGCCCTCCCACCTACAAGGGCCGAGATCCACTCCGCCTCCATGGCCCTAAGGCCACCGGAGACAGGGCGGACCGGCGATGTCGCCGGCGGGAGGCAAGAGAAACCCTAACTAGCCTAGTACCAACGTTTCTCTTTCTTGGAGCTGATGAATAGTGTTCTGAAATTGTTGGCAATAGAGTATAATGCTTCTTTGATTTCGTCGGTCGGTTGGAATTGCCCTTATACATGGAATCGATGTAGCTTGGTTGTGCATACCTACATGCTTTCGTGGTGGAAAGAAACTCGCTCACGAGCGTCGCACGTTTGGGATCTTTGACAGCAGACCCGTCGTCTCCTGCGGCGCCATCACGGTCCTCGCCGTCGGTGGTGGAACTAGAAACCAAGCAAACCCGGGCCAAAAATTATTTTGGCAGGATGAAAAAAAACTGTCATTCATATAAAATACCAAAATATCTCATAGTCTCTTCGTCTCATATTAGTTGTCGCTAAATTAGATACATCTAGACGCGAAAATCCATCTCTGCACCCGAGCTCATCTACATCCGTACTTACGGAAAAAAATCAAAACAAATATTAAAAAATTCAAAAAAAATCTAATTTTTTTGTGCGGTAGACAATTTGATGCATGAGGCCTGCTCCAAATTTCAAGTCATTTGCACATTTGATCAGCTCTGAGCAAAAAAAAAATTCTCGAAAAAAAAAGTATAGGACGCCTGAAGTGGAATAACCTGGACCACGGCTGAGCATCGAGGCGGCGGCACGAGGTTGGAGCCGAACGTGTCCCAACGATGTGAGGTTTTTAGGGGATGCGACGATGTGAGTTAGGTGAGATCGTGCTCGTGCGTGCACGGATCGCTCCGTCTTTTTTGTTAATAGTAAATAATGATCTCGTTATTCCAAAACTGGTAAAGGCAATTTGAAATGTTGAAAAATGGGAAGGACGCTATGAGCAACAGCGTCCAATCTGGCCGCCCGTGTGAACCACGTCCAGGTCTGGACGTTAGTATTATCAGCGTCCAATGCATGGTTCAGGCGGAACAAAGAACAAAAACAACTACTCCCTCCGTTTCAAAATAGATGACCCAACTTTGTACTAACTTTGCATTAAAGTTGAGTCATCTATTTTAGAACGAAGGGAGTACCAGCAAAAAAATGACTGTGTGATGAAACTGACTATGGCACAAGCAACACAAATTAAGAAGAGACGACCCACTTGGTTGGACCACCCTTTCAATGACTGAGTCAGATTCTTGGGTGTTGGATATGCTTGTAAGGGCATCACCAACCTGAACCCCTAAACCGTCCGCAATTGTTATGATCAAGCGGTATGGACGTGATTTGTCATCCAATGTGATACTCAATTGGTCCGTGGATCGGTTTGGATGTTTGTTTCCTCGTAAACCGTAGGCAAACTGGGTGGTCTCACGGGTGTCCGGACTGATGTCACGTATGCGTCCGACAATCCGATCCCATTCAAAAACCATTACACATGAAACAGTTACGTGCATTCATGTCGGCCGGCGCCGTTCCAGAGCAGACTTGACGATCCTGTATCGATGCTGGTCAGAGGGACGTGACCGGACGAGCGGGCGTTGTTGATTCAATGCAAACGCGACCACTGAGAAGCCTACTCTGGCCACAGCATCGCATTGAAACTGGCATCCAATCCCTTCGCATGGCTGCGATGCCTATTTACGTAGGAATCGGAAGCCGTCCACACCCTCTTCGCTCCTTACTGCTCTGGCACCGTCCACACTCTTCGCACCTTGCTGCTCCGGCAACATCCACTACTCTCCGATCCTCCCTTCTTCCACCCTCTTCGCTCCTTGCTGCTCTGGCGTCAAGGACACCATCGCACCATGCCTGAATCGTGGTTCTCCATGCCATCAGGCGGCGGTCGCGGCTTCGGATCTTCCTCTCGATCGTGCCGCCGCCATCGTCGCTCTCCAGGGTCGTCTTCCTCAACGGTCATCGGTGACGAGGACCAGGCGGCTGCCAGGCAAGGCTGTCACACCCTGCACCCTTCTGCCACTGGAAGGACTACTCCGACTTTGACGACGGCCCGACCGGCCAGGGCGGCCACACGTATGAGGTCAACGTTCCCTACAAGTTAACCTTCTAATTCTTTTAAGTTTTTAGTTAGATGGATGAAATATCGTCCGTCTTATGCAAATTATGTCTGAACTTTACTGAATTTTGTCATGTTAGATAAAATTTGTGTGGTTTATTAAAAAAATTGAAATGGATGCGACCATGGTTGGATGGCCGGCTCCCTCATTATTGTCCATGGATTAGTCCAGACAAGTTCGTGAACGGATACACGTGTCCCTTTTGTGGCAGCACTGGAGATATCATAAGTGAACTATGTTGTTGATGTGGATATAAGTACTGTTGCTTTTATTCATATAGCTTATCCGCACGAAACAAACAAAATTGGGACCTGATACTTGAGAGAGATAGATAGATAGATAGATAGAGAGAGAGAGAGAGAGCAATAATCCCATGTGTTTGAGGAGTAGTGGCTGGGTTTGTAACATCGGTCGATGTTGCTTACCGCAAGGCGAGGCCGAGGAGCGACGATTGCACGCGAACTAGATTTTGCAGCTCATTGAATTACCATATGCCAATTGGAAACCGCTCAATTTAATTCAACTAGAGCACTAGCCGAATCACATAACTGGATACTCTTGGCAATAGCGTCCAGATATGGACGTGGTTCTTGGTGGCATCCAGCGCTGGACCCCGTTCTTCATGACGTCCATCCTATTTTTAAAATTTTAACCCACCCTTTAACAATTTTGGAATTACCGAACTGTTAATTATTATTAATAAAAAATTGATGGATCGCTGGCTTGGTGTCTGGTGAACCAGCCCATCAAGACTTTGGGCCTATTTTGACTGGGTTGAACCCTCCCCCACAAGAAACCTATATATACATACTAGCTAGGAAATATTTCCACGCCCTGAGCCTGGGCCCTGGGTGCCCGAGGCCCAGCTCTGCCCTTGCTCACTACCCGCAACTCAGTCAGTCTGGCTAGCGTGATGCGATACGCCATCCCCCTCAGCCGCCGCAACACGCAAGCCTGTGTACCCCTGCAAAGCATCTTTCACGCGCTCTTCACTGGAAAGGACGGCCATGGCATGTAGGGCCGAATGAGCGGTTGGAAAATGGAATAAGTATTAATTAGATGTCTATTTTGACCTTTTCAATTGAAGGGGTAAGTTCTGATGACAATTTTCAATCTGCATCAAAATCTGTAAACTTTGTACAGAGTGTGTACCCAAGAAAACCTTCACTTTTTTGAAAAACACCTCATGTATTAATTTTAAACAAAAGGTTATTACGATCATTCATTACAGTATACGCCATGCGGGGCTAATCAGAGTTAACAAGAATTCTGTCAGACCTATACTAAAACTAAACTTAGTAATCTCACGTGCCACCTCATTGGCAAGTCGGTTTATTTTCGAAATACTCAAATTTGGATCATCCTGGAGAAACTCGTAGCCTCTTTATTTGGATCAATGAGAGGGGATCTGTCAAGCTTCTCATTTGCAAGGAAAGAATGTAGGAAAGCACAATCATGCTCCAAAATAATATATTGGCAAAGGGTAATACCTCTATAAAGTCCTGTGAAGCAGGCGCGGTACTCAGCTTCATTGACAATTGTACACTAACCAATACAATCCCATGAGGAAATGATACTTTTGCTAGAAGAATTTCTAGCAATAACCCCACAATTGCAGCATTAACACTCTCCACAAAACTAGCATCGACATTGATCTTGATGTAGTAAGCAAGAGGAGGTTTCCACACCACATGATCTTTCAACCGTGCATAATCCGCTATAACACCTCTCACCTTTTTCCTTACCTTTGTTGCTAGAATCCAACTAAATAGTGTCATGATTGTCCGTGAAAGAGGACTGATAACTGTCCACAAAATTTGCAGAGATAGTAAAGGATTCCTTACCCTTTCCAAAACTAAGTCATCTCTCAAATGCCATGCCCGCCAGAAAAGGAACAAGACTTGCTCCTGATGTTGCAAGTTCAACTGATCCAACAAACTCAATAGCCAGTCTGGTCGCGAGCACTTGAAGAACTATTCATCCGGAATATTACACGAATCTCTCAAGGCTAAACACAACGACCTTTAGAGCACCTCACCAGAGCATGAAAAGTGCTTTCATCTTCTACAACACAAATAAAGCACATACCTGAATTAGTCCGAGGGTGCTTAACTCTATTCATTTGGACCGCCAAGCTATTGGTAGCAGCACACCATGCAAAAATGCTAATCTTCTGAGGGACATTAGCCTTCCAAATTAAATCACGTATCCTCCTTTTCCTCCTCTGGTTCCCCACTAGATTGCCCAACGGTATACTTTTGCCAGAAGAAATGAGTGATGCTCTTTTTCAAATGATGCATCACTAAGGAGCATAAGCAAAAGTAGGCAAAAGCTAGAGTGCAAAAAACAAAGTTTTCACTTCATATTATCAGTCCCAAGGGGTTTAACAAGTGAAATAATGTGGGATGGATCAACCATAGCATCACAAGAATAAAGTTGTTTAAAGAACAAATTTGTCATACCTTTCATCTTCTCTAGATTTTCCATGAGACCGCCATCATTCTCTCTAAGATCAAAACAATATTTTTCTTTGCTCTTCAAGTAGCATTCCACTATTTTTTTATATTACATCCCCCCATTTCATCTTGTCCAAACATGATCTTTACTTCCATAACATTTCTTCCTTGATCAGTAGCTCTCATCCATGTCCACTAGAACTTTCTTCCTTTCGATCAAGAACACCTATGATATAAGATGTTTTTGGGTGTCTTTCTTTATAAACAAAATTGGAAAGAAAACCGTTGAAACCAACCAGCTAATTTCTAGAAGAAATCATCCACGTCTCGCACGCGCCATAGTCCTCATAGGGCCCGCCAAATCGTCCATCGCATTCTCCCCTATCTCTTAGACGTCAAAGAGAGACACTTGGTTCTTTCCCTCTTTGTCTCCGCCTCCGTCATTCTCTCTCTTTTCGTCCCTCATTCTATCTCTTGTGGTCGTGCAGCGACCATTGTTGTAAGCAGAGACACTCATTGTGCATTTTGCTGCAGGGAATAGTAACTGCTATACAAGGTCTCGTCATCTATGGAAGATGCAAACGCAATGCTCATCGTGTTGCTAACCCGCATATCTCTTTGACCTATAGATTTGTTCTTGATATCATGGACTATTGCTCGCGAAGGGGACTATCTATTTTTTATTCTTGGATCTCATTGATCAATGATAAATAGTTAGAAGCCACCATGATTCTCTGCATACCTCAATTCCCAACAACAAATAAGGCTTGGCGTAGTGCCATGGCTTTTGCAACTACAAGATTTGAATTTGAGCGAAGTAGCCTCTGCTTGCATTGTCGCCTGCACCGTCCCTCGATGATCGCAAATCACCATGCCAAACCCCACTCTTGTAGAATGAGAAAAGATTGATGCATCCATGTGGACAAGCATCGACCCTTCTGTGGCGGAGACCAATTTTGGTTTGACTTCAGGGACTCACGCATGATGAAAACTGGAAAAAATGCAAATTGATGAACTCGATGTAGACTTTGATCTTTCCTACAACACGAAGTGGATGAATTAAGGTCTTACCATTACGGTAGACATTTCTATGCTCCCAAACATACCAAATTACCATGGCAGAAAAATCAGTAGCAATTATTATCCTTGATAATATACATTTCCTAATATGGATATAGTTTTTCAGGTTCAAGCAAATTTGATAACCTTTTCAAGTTATTTCTAGATTTTTTTAAACATCACCCATGTTGTGATGAGCAACTGCACCATTGTGTGTATTGAGATGGTGGCAGCCTAATTCGATGTCTACATTGGATATCAGCGGGTCAATCCACAGTGTCAACCAAATTTGAAATCCGCATGTCACTGCATTCAGTACTTGGGCGCGTGGTTTTCAATTTGAAAAGTTATTTGCACTGGGCGACTGGTCAACGCTCACGTTAGTCACGTGGCGTGCATTCGATCGACGCAGATCGCGAGTCTTCCATGCGGCGCTCTCGGCTATTCCTCTCTCGACACGCACGACACGTGTCTGCCTTAGTGGGCCAGCGACCGCTCTTCCCCTCCCTTATATTCTCCCGCATCCTTCTCGACGACTCGTCTTTCTTCTTCCTCTATTGCCCGAGCGGTCTCATGCTCTTCTCCCTCTCTCTCGCCATCTTCACCCCCGGTGAGCCAGCCAACGAGCCATCACCCTTCCCTTGTTTATCTCTCTCCCAGTTGAATCCGGTGCTACTCTCAACGGCTAGTGCTGACCGGAGCACGGTGCTGCAAAACTTCGAGCGCCTGTGTCTACGGTGGGAAGTTGCAACCGGATCCCAATGGCCGTTGCAACATGTGTAGCGTGGTGCAGGGAGTGGCACGGCGAGGTGCTGCGACCGACGCAGTGGCGCGCTGCGGTCGGCATCATGGCGTGTTGCGGCGTGAGCGCGACGATGTTGCGATGCCGCGACAGATCTGCGAGCGATGACGCCCTTCGACACAGGTGAGAGTTGACTTTTTCCTTCTTCTTTTTTCCTTTTTTCTGCAATTGGATAGTTATTCTGATCCAGATCGCTGGGGCCGCCCGGCTACCGGCCTAAAGTCGCGCTGGTCGACCGGCTCAGTTACTCGTAACTGATCTCTTATTCTGTAAGAAAACCAGGCGACCTCGAGAGCGGGTGAGAGTTGACTTTTTTTACTTTTTTCCTTTTTTCTGCAATCGGACGGTCATTCATACCAGATCGCTGGGGCCGCCCGGCTACCGGCCTAAAGTCGCGCCGGTCGACCGGCGTAACTGACCTTTCAGTTTGCGAAGTCTACGTTCCTTTCGGTGGGGGTGGACTGCGGGTCACCGGTGTGAACGCGGCCCCGTGTATCCCTCCTGTCGGAAACGACAGCCGGGCCGCCGCCCGCGCCGAGGCGCCCTCAGCGTCCGACACGTAGGCGCTCGCACGTGCGCGGGAGGCCGCCCGCCCCGCTCCACCGATCCTCATCCGGTGCGGCTTGAAGATGGATATACATATCTCCTAGGGAAGCCCCGCGGATCCTCTGCGCGTCCCCCCTCCCCCGCCCCCTCCCTCGCGCCCGTCCGATCCTGATCGTGCGGCCCAGGCCCCGGCCGCACCGGTCAAACACCGCGGGCCCCCCCAGAGCGGCCGCCGCGCTCCCACGGATAAGATCGCGCGCGGGCTGCCGCTGCCGCGCGCGGTGGACTCTTCCGCCCAGCCCCCTGGGTTCGCACCTAATTCGCAGGCCGGACGGTCACGACTCACGACGACTTTTTCTCGTATCCTCAGGATAGAGGCCGTTTTTGTTGGGTTGCGGCCGCCCGCGGCGCGATCAATGGATGAGGGCTGCAGTAAACGCATGCAACCACGTCATTATCTATCCCTCTGACAGCAGGCAAACCCACCGATCTTCGGCCGCAGGCCAGGAAGTCACCATCCGATAAAAATATTACAATATCAGGGGTAAAATTTCGAATTAAGAATAACCCAGATAGGAGTTTTTGACCTGCAAGCAAAGCGGCTTTTTTTATGGTAACCGCCACGGCATGCACGCAGGCGGATCACTTGTGCTGTAAGAAAGCCAGAGCATTGATCGGGCGGATGGATAATGCTGATCCCTTGGGTCGGTCAGTCAGCATAGGCGACGATTATCCATCCGTCCCGGAAACAAATAGCGCCAGTGGCTTGTCATGAATTCTCTGGCTGCGGTTAGGTGGACGGCACGCGGGGACGAGACGCCCGTGTTTATCAAGGGTGCTTAGCGCGAAATTCCGATTATATTTAATCCGCGTACGGGGCGACCGGCGAGAGGCATCGCAGAGTTCATCACACCCGCGCTCGCCAGCTCGAGCGGGGGCGAGAAAAACACTCTATCCATTCCCGTTCCAGTCTAGTGTAGTAGACTAGAGAAACAAAAGCCTCGCCTCCATTCCGTTACTCCTAGTCGTGATAGATAGATAGATCCCGCCCCGGCCCAGCCCCTCCGATCCTCAAGAGCCACCGCCGCACGCCGACCGACGATCACCGCCGCCTCCATCCACCTCCCGCCACCACCGCCTTCCCTCCCTCCTCCGTCTTTGCCAATCCGTCGAGTTTCCCCGGAGTTTCAGCAACCCTCGTTCGAGCTTTTTCTTGCCGGTTAATGCTGGTCCTGGGGATGGGCGGCGGCGTCTTCTCTTGTCCGGTGGCGGCGATCTGCCGATGTGGCGGCCGCGTGGGCGGCGGGAGGAGGAGCACCTGAGACTCTGCCGCCGCTCTGCCGCCGTGTTGCCTTCCCTTTGACCGAAAGGTGCCGCTCCTTTCCGGAAAGGGGGAATTTGTTTCTGCTCTTCTGGCGACTTCCTTTGCGCCGATTCCATTCCTTGTTGCCTCGCTAAATCTCGCTCGGATTTCTTCTCCTTCCCCTTGGACTCCCTCCCGGCCGCAGATCCTTTGCCTCCCTGCCCGCCCATTCTTGCTCTGCTTCTTCAGCCGCTCTGCAACTGCAACCTTGAGTTCTTGCTGAGTTTGTTGGTCAAGAAGATCACATCTGGGAGAGGATGGCGTCGAGATCCTACTCCAACCTCTTGGAGCTCGCCGGCGGGGCTGACCGCGACCAGCCGCTGCCGTCCCTCGGGCAGCCGCGGATACCGCGGGTGATGACGGCGTCTGGCATTGTGCCCGGCCTTGACCGCTCCGACGCCCCAGCTGACGCCGACGCCGACGCCGCCTCGGTGGCCTCCGACGACCAACCCGACCAGCCGCCGCGGGAGCGCACCATCATCGTGGCCAACCAGCTCCCCATCCGCGCCTGCCGCGGCGCCGACGGCGCCTGGGAGTTCTCCTGGGACCAGGACAGCCTCCTGCGGCAGCTCAAGGAGGCTCTGCGCGCGCACCAGGGCCGCGCCCACATGGACTTCGTCTACATCGGCGGCCTGCGCGACGACATCCCGGCGGAGGAGCAGGACAAGGTCGCGCTCGAGCTCTACGACCGCTTCCGCTGCGTGCCCGCCTTCCTGCCGGACGACCTCCGCTCCCGCTTCTACCACGGCTTCTGCAAGCAGCAGCTGTGGCCACTGTTCCATTACATGCTGCCACTGTCGCCCGAGCTCGGCGGCCGCTTTGACCGCGACCTGTGGAAGGCCTACCTGTCCGTCAACAAGATCTTCACCGACAAGATCATGGAGGTGATCAACCCCGAGGAGGACTTCGTGTGGGTGCACGACTACCATCTCATGCTCCTGCCCACCTTCCTGCGCAAGAAATTCAACCGGGTCAGGCTGGGATTCTTCCTGCACAGCCCGTTCCCATCATCGGAGATCTACAAGACCCTGCCGGTGCGCGAGGAGGTGCTCCGGGCGCTGCTGAATGCCGACTTGATTGGCTTCCACACATTTGACTATGCCAGGCATTTCCTCTCATGCTGCAGCAGGATGCTGGGAATGAAATACGAGTCGCAGAGGGGATACATTGGACTGGAATATTATGGACGGACTGTCACTGTCAAGATACTGCCGGTGGGGATACATTTGACGCAGCTGCAGGCAGTGCTCAACCTCCCGGAGACCGGGCTCAAGGTCGCCGAGCTTATGAAGGAGTTCCCTGATCCTCACCGCATCATGATGCTTGGTGTGGATGACATGGACATATTTAAAGGCATCAGTCTGAAGCTTTTGGCATTTGAGGAGCTCTTGACGCAGCATCCAGAGTATCGAGGAAAGGTGGTGCTGGTACAGATTGCCAATCCGGCTAGGGGGAAGGGAAAGGATGTCAAGGAGGTACAGGATGAGAGCTATGCCATGGTGAAGCGCATCAATGAGGCATTTGGGCAGCCAGATTACCAGCCAGTCATATTGATCGACAGGCCGCTGCACTTCTATGAGAGGATGGCATACTATGTTGTTGCTGACTGCTGCTTGGTGACCGCGGTGAGGGATGGCATGAATCTTATACCATATGAGTACATCATTGCTAGGCAGGGGAATGAGAAGATTGACAGGATCCTGGGTCTCAGCCCTTTCACAAGGAAGAAGAGCATGCTTGTCGTGTCGGAATTCATTGGCTGCTCACCCTCCCTGAGTGGCGCAATTCGGGTGAACCCTTGGAACATTGAGTCGGTGGCCGAGGCAATGGACAAGGCCTTGCACACAGGTGAAGGTGAGCAGGCGCTGAGGCACGAGAAGCATCACAAATTTGTGAGCACACATGATGTCGGATACTGGGCAAACAGCTTCCTGCAGGATCTGGCGAGGACTTGCCAAGACCATAACAAGAGGCGCTGCTGGGCCATAGGATTTGGGCTAAGGTTCAGGGTTGTGGCCCTTGATACGAGCTTCAAGAAGCTCGCGGCTGAGCATCTTGTCTCAGCCTACCGGAAGGCAACCACGCGCGCCATTCTCTTGGACTATGATGGTACGCTGATGCCTCAGTCATTGTTTGGTAAGATGCCGAGCCCCGAAACAATAGACATGTTGAACAGCCTTTGTCGCGATGAGAAGAACATGGTCTTAATCGCAAGCACAAAGACCCGGGAGACCTTAAGTGAATGGTTCTCAGCATGTGAGGACCTAGGCCTTGCTGCTGAGCATGGCTACTTCATCAGGTAAATTCCAACTGTTCCCTGAAAATTCTCTCAAGTACCTTCATTGTTGAAATGAAACTACTACTACTACTACTACTACTATGACTTTGTACTGTACATTCTAATTAACACCATTGTTGAAACGAAACTACTATCACCACTGACTTTGTACTGCACATTTAACCTGTATGTGTACATTCCAATTAACACCATTTTGCTGTAGGCTGGAACGAGATGCAGAATGGGAGACATGCGGCCTGTCAACAGACTTCAGCTGGAAGCAAATCGTGGAGCCGGTGATGAAGACCTACACCGAGACAACGGACGGGTCGATCATCGAGGACAAGGAGACAGCAATAGTGTGGTGCTACGAGGACGCGGACCATGATTTTGGATCTTGCCAGGCCAAGGAGCTCCATGATCACCTGGAGAGTGTCCTCTCTAACGAGCCGGTATCAGTCAAAGCTGACCTGCACTATGTTGAGGTGAAGCCACAGGTAAAGTTTGGCTGACACCAACGGTGCTTTTGTTTCCTACTACCGTACCTAGTGTGGTTGCGCCACTGCACTTCTGTGATGGAAACAACACTAAGCCAGGAACGTTCTTTGCACTGCAGGGTGTGAGCAAGGGCCTGGTGGCGAAGCGGATGCTGTCGACAATGCAGGAGCTGGGGCTCCAGCCCGACTTCATCCTCTGCGTCGGGGACGACCGCTCCGACGAGGACATGTTCGAGGTGATCACCACCGCGGTGGACGGCCCCTACCTGAGCCCTTCCGCGACGGTCTTCGCCTGCACCATCGGCCAAAAGCCCAGCAAGGCCAAGTACTACCTGGATGAGCCCGCCGACATCAAGCGCATGATCCGGGCCCTCGCGAGCGTCTCTGACCAGGAGCTGGCGATGGAGGAGGGCGAAGACCCTCCTTACCCTTTCCTCGCCGGCGACGGCACCAGCAGCGACGACACCTGGCTGGACTGAGGGGGGAAGCCGGCAGAGACGACCAGCAGCAGCGCAGCCTCCGGCCTGAATAAGACAGCATAATGGACGTAAACGGCACCATAGTTGTGTTTCTGCTTGGTTGTTGTTCTGCCTGTTTCGCCCGTTGTGTATATAGACTCCGTTGAACCTTGGTTAAATTACCGACTAAAAATTTCCAGACACCATCTAGCCGCTGTTTTAATTTGCACTTTCTTTGTTTTTTTTTTTGAAACAATGCACTTTCTTCGCTTTTTTTTTAGAACTACTCTTTCTTTGCTGTTGGTCTGAGAACTTGGCAAGGCGAAGGAGTTCGCACCCAGCCCACTAGTGTTCGAGTCTCGGCTCGAGCGCCTGGTGGAGTTTTCTTCTATAAAAAATGCCAACAGCCTAGTCTAGCCGGAGTTGTTTTTTTTTTCGTTGGTCTTGCTCTCTCTCGCGGCTGGTGCTGCCTCCTGGCCTGGCCGAGTGGAGTGAAGGCGCCAATGATTTCAGCTCGCCTTTTTTTCTTGTGTTTCGGCTCGTGCTGGCTGGTGACTGGGCGCGCCCGTCCGCCCGTAGTGCTGGCTGGTCGTGTGGGGTTTCGGATAAGAAACAGGATTAGAACTAGGTGTTGCCACTGTTGCAGTCTCCCGGCAAATGATGGGCGCCATTTGTCACTGGTGGGGGTGAGAGGCAAAGTAGGTCAGGTGCTGGTCTTATGCCATATGGGGTAATAAAGGCGAGGCCCCGGCGCAGTCGGGTTGGTGGTTACTCGTCGTGCGCGCTGGCGATAAGATTGCGCCTGCCTATTCGGCCATGCCATGTCTAGTCTACTAGTATAGTCTATAGTCTATAGTACTCTGGCATACCAAATGGCCAAGAGAGATCCCCTGCCAGATCGGATTGGATTGGATTGGGTTGGGTTGGGTTGATGCAAGGCAAAGCCTTCCGGTTCGTGCTGGTTAGGTTAATGAATCTACTCCAGGGTGGTGTTGCTCTTAGATGGAAGACGCAACGCGGCGGCCGGCGGGTTTTGGCCGACAGCGGCACCGATCGCAGCGGACAAGCCGCCGACCGGGGGCGTGGGCATTGGCAACTAACGTCTCTGTCTTCCGCGTAATCTTCTCGTATGGGACAGCGGCGGGCGTCAGAGCGCACGCGGCGACCCGGTCCGCCCGCGTCCACGCTCCGCTCGGTTCTGCCGACCTGGCTGTCGTCCTACTCGTACGTCGCGGCGCGGCTTGTCCGGGCGCGGGGAAAGGGATCGTCGGGCCGGTGTTTCCGATGGCGCCGTCGCTCTTGCACAGGTGTGCCACTGATGAAAACGATGCGAGCGCGTCGGCCAGCAGTCGGAAGGAAGCTGTCGCTGTCGGGGGAGGAGAGGATAAGGGCGGGATCAGTTCGCGCGTCCCCGGCGACGGGAATGGGGTAGGAGGTTGACCCCTTCTTTTCGGGATGGACGGATGGCCGACCTTCCTTTCCTTCCACGACCAAGGCTCGCGGGGACATGCGTCAAGCCGTCAATAATTGGCGTAGATGTACTCCTTCCGTCCGGAAATACTTGCTACATGTTGGATGCACGCTTTTTCCATTATTTAGCTGTTTGGGTCAATTGTCCGTCGGCGTCTGCCTTGTTTTTGTTTTGGGTCAGCAGTGCGTTCATCACGCGACACCCATTTCACGTCCAAGCCTAAATTTTAAAAGGTCCACGGTCATAGATCATTGCCGGCGGCCATGCCATCGTCCAAAGTTCATACCGGTGCAATGCCAGCAGATGACATGCAATGTCAGCCTCCAAAAAATTCACCACACAATTCATACTGACGCACTTGCCAGCAGCCGGCACACATGCCAGCAAAAAAAAAAGGACGGAAATTCGACCATGCCATTCTTGGCCGTGGTCATGCCAACACACTTGCCGGCATAAAAAAAAGGATGACGCTCTTCGTCATAGATCACTCCCCGTCGAATTTGAGCATGTCGGCCTGCATCTTCTCGAACCATGGCCTCTTCCTCGGCGGCACGGTGTTCAGGTCCACTTTCATGATCTTCATCCTCGCCATCATGCTAGCGAGCGCCACTTCTTTTGTCTTGCTCTTGGCATTGGCGGACTAGATCTCGAGCATCTTGGCTCGCTTCTCTGCCTTGAGGTAAAACCCCCTCCTTTGCATCTTTATGAAGGCGTTCATTTGCTCTTCTTTGTCTTACCGACACTTCCCCTTTTTGTGACCTTCTTGCTCATCATGCCCTTCAAGGTTGCAAGCAAGGCAATCGAGGCCGCACCGCGCTTGCCCTTCTTCTTGGAGTTGGCATTCCCCCGCGGCCGTGGCTTTTTGCCCTGCCCAAGCTCCTCCACGGCTTCCTTCCCCCTCACGCGCCATGACGGCGGCATATTGCGCCTTGAACTTCTCCTCCACCTTGATGACCATCCAACAATGGGAGAAGTTGAAGGACTTGCCCTCATGTTGGGCCTTGAATGCCTCCAAAGCTTGAAATGCCTACAAATGAATAACATGGAAGCATATGGGCAAATGGGCATGCAAGCATAAACGAAAACGGATACGAAGAGGGGCACATGTATCCCGTATCTTGCATGCCGATACCGCTCAACGGGCATGCCTTGATGGTCTCAGGGGTGGCACAAAACTTGTTGCGCTCTTGTTGTATCACCCTTCATCGCTTCGAGAGGGACACCCTCCCATGCTTGCTTTGCATTTCGTACGGCACAAACTTCTTGCGTTCATGCTACTCACGATGAACACGAATCCAAAAGGTTGATGCCTTTTGTTCGATGCCGACCTTGGGGTCTTTCCCAATGTCCCTCCAACACTCACAAAGGAGCTTGTCCTTGGACGGCGTGTATGCCTTTGTCCGTTTGCTTTTGTGCTTCAGCTTCGCGCCGACTTGGTTGACGAGCTTGTCCTCGAACAAAGGCTCCTCGTCGATGTCCAATTCATCCTCTTCTTTGAGGCCGTAGTCCTTTGGGAACTCATGGTCGAGCGTGAAGCTGCCCATGCCGACCTGATCTTGCATGAACGTGTCGTCCATGCCAGCTTGATCATAGGTCGACGACATGAATGACGCTCGATCGTCTTGGCTTTGGGTCACCTCGAGATCGTAGGCAGTCGTGGCGGCACCGCCAGCGGAGGCAGCGGCCGCCGCCCCACCTTCAAAGATGATGTTCTCGATGATGAAAGATTGGCCGTTTCATCGTCGCCGGTCGCCGACATTGTGTCGAATAGGTTGCGTCTGCCGGGGAGCATGTCGGCTGGCATCTTTCGCGGTCGTTTTCTCACCCCTCCGGAGGATGATGAACCGGCCACCGGCGTGGCGTTGAGGTCGATAGCCACGAGCGCGGGCGCGGGCGTGGACGGCGCCACCACGCTCACCTCCGGCGAGCATTCCCTAGAGAAGCAGGAGGCTTGCGGATAGACGTGGAAGCCGGGAATTGGTTGCATGGCAGACGTGCGCGACGACTATGGCAGCACCATCCGAGGAAATGCCGACGAGCCCGTGCTGGCCAGAGTCAACCCTAGGTAGACCAGGGCCTCCCACGTTGTCGCAACAACTCAGACATTGGTTTCCTCCTGTTGTGCGCAGCCGAGAGAGCGGCGACGTCCGCCGCTTTGTCCCTTGCGTCCGCCGCATGCCTCCGGCCATTCCTCTTCGCCGATTGTACGGCCTGTTCCTCGGGCATCAACTTCTTCTTGGGTGGTGCCGCGGTCTTGCGGGGCGCGCAGAGATTGCCTTTTGCGGAGGCGACAGAGGTGAGGGCAGACGAGGTGACGGAAGCGAGGCCGGCGACGGCATTGAGGGTCGGCGTGTCGCCGTCCATGGCCGGGAGTGCGGGCGGGCGGGAGTGTTTTGAGAAAGTGAAGGAAAATGGTGATCGTTGTGCCACCGACTGGCGGGCCAGGGGAGGAGTAAGCACGTGTTCGTTTCGTGTACTCGCAGGCGCAAATGAGGCTCAATTTTTGGCCGAGAATGAGTTGGCAGGTGGACAAAAGCGGTTGTGCATCCGTTTGAGTCGGTGCGTTGAGTCGACTTTTTTATCTGCAGCGATCCAAACAAACACGCGCGGACGAAATAGGTCGGCGCGTTGGAGTTGCTCTAATAGTGGCGTTCTATGCTTCTTGGTACTACTCCCTTAATTCCTTAGATATAAAACCTTCTAGGGATTCCAATACAAACTAATACAGAGTAAAATGAGCAAATCTACTCTCTAAAATATGTATGAGTGGCCTGATTTATTGCCCGGGCTCAGATGAGCCTGGGCGTGAACAGTACCTTGATTTGATATAGAAAAAAAGTTCAAAATTTCTCTTTTTTTTTTGTGGTGCAAGATGCTTCAGTGTGTGAACTTCGTACAATTTTTTGTGAAGTTTGGATATTCGAGAACCTCGTGGCAAAAAAGAAAAATTTCGGATGTTTGTGAAACTTCTGAAAATCACACTGTTCACATTTGATTTTATCTTTTTTGTCACGAGCTCCTTGATTGTCCAAACTTCACAAAATTTTGCACGGAGTTCACGCACAAAAGCATCTTGCACCAGAATTTTTTTTGGAGTATTCTGAACTTATTTTCTATTTCAAATTGGGGTACTGTTCACGGGCTCATCTAAGCTTGGGCTCTGCCTTGAATTATCCTGTATGTGTCCCTATTAAAATCTCTTAAAATGACATGGATTTAGAAATGGAGAGAGTACGTGTCTATATATGTCAGCTGAGGCTGGCATACAACCACTCAACGTAAAAAATGAGCGATCGACAGCCAGGTGATGTTTTCAGGCCAGCACTGCCAGCCTGACCATTTGGTTAACCGAGAGAGACAGATCTACAGCGCAAGCGACGCGACGCGGAGAGCTAAACTAATCACGCTGTGGATGGTTACAAGGCTCAGTGTTTAGGTTATGCTCCATGTTAGTACTCCATCTATTCCTAATATAAGTCTTTCTAGAGATTCCACTATAAAAATTATACTCAAATGCATTTGGCGCATTTTAGAGTATAGGTTCACTCATTTTGCTTCGTATGTACCTCCCTCCGGAAAGAAATACTAAAGTAGTTATCTTAACACTTACATTTCTTTTCACTAAAGTAGTTATCTAGACACTCTTATATTTCTTTACAAAGGGAGTAGTCTATAGTGGAATCTCCTAAAAGACATATATATACGAGTCAATCGCTGTTTCAAATGCTATAGGGAGTAAAAGAAAATTGTGCACAATATCAACCAAAAGCTCCACTTTTTATGCGGGTTTCACAAAAAGAAGGATCCACGTTATATAGAAGATCATATAGCACTTTGGTCAAACTGTGTATTACTTGTATGAGCTTACATACAAAATATGTGATACACATGCAAAACTGTCCATTTTCACAGTAAAGAAAAAGAAAAGCTATATTATGTATCCGAGGGAGTACCATTTTTATAGTACAGAAAAATAAAAGCTTCAACGTTGATTTTACTCAGCTAGTTCCACACCTGATCCCACAAGCTAGCAATCTGAACCGAGCTATGGTGCAAAGGAAGCTTTGCCAAATCCTTACTAGCTTCAGATTGATGCTTGGTTAAGTTCAATGCTTATAACTATGTTCTTTTCATCCTTCTCCTCAAAAACTGGCATCACTGCATATGGTATTTCTCAGCCCCGAACCACCTATGATTGGAGCAAGCCCGAGCCATTTGATTATTCGAGAACAAATGTAGTATCAAGGAAGTAGTACGGTGCTGAAAGATAAATCAATTACACTGGATAATCACAGTGATAAGAGGTTTGGGGACATAAGACTCAACCAAAAGTTCCACTTTATATATATAATCTAAAAGAAGATATAGCAGTTTGGTCAACTTGTATGAACATTTTTACAGAATATATGCTGCACATTGTAAACTGGAATTATAGTGGCATTTTACAGAAAAGAAAAAGGTTTGACGTGCCTTGGGGCTGGGGAGCACTACATATGGCTCTGTAGCAGCTAATTCCGCATCTGGTCTGAAACAGGGCTAAGATCTGAAAAGAAATACACTGGAAAGAATGCTATCATCTTGACACCTTTAACCACCTAGGCATGGATGGATGACCAAAAACACCGCCTGCGCATGGATGGTTCACAAATAACACTGGTAGAAAGCAGTTCACCCTGTACAGACCACCAGCAGGAACACTAATAGATTCTTGGGCCTCTGGGAGAAAAATGCCCTTACTGCAGTATAAAGGTACTAAATCTGTGCAAAGAGGAGCTCATTCCACATATCTGGTATACCAGGAAGGCACCAGTGCAAGCAATCATGAATGCCTGTTGGAGCTCTGAAAGTACGATTTGAGATATGCCCCTCATCTCGTAGTTGTGAGATAGCAGTAATATCCAAAAGCTTAACCTGAGTTCCATTTACAGCAAACTCTGCAGGCAAGTCACTTGAATGATCCTGCAAGACCTCGCTTCCATTAGAAAAGGGAACGCTATTACCACAACTTCCACCAGTGTTCCAATCGCCATTTACAAAATGCCTCGGTGACATTGTCCTCAGAAAAGCTTTCATCTGAGGACGGCTTGCGAGTTCTGAATCCACCCACCTGGCAATGCTATACAGTGTAAGATTCTTTGCACGGTTGAGATCTGCAAGTCTACCTTTCCCTACAGGCTCCCCATTGGCATACAATTCCCAGTGATTTCCATTGAATTTCCCTCTGTTCCAGTGATGACCTGTGTTAAGTACTAGAACATCAAAACCATGGAAATACTTCTTCAGGAATGTTACAGGCCGATCAAGATGCAACGCATAGCTAGTTACTGATTTTGTTGTGTTCAAAGGTTCCAATTCAGATAGGCTAGCAGACCAGTAGTAAAGGATAGTGGTGTTAGTCTCTGGAAATCGATAAGCCCACCCATCAGGTCTTAAAGCACCTGGAGCTTTGACAAGGCCATATTTCCAACCAACATCTTCAACATCTGGGCTGTATTTACCACTTGTTGCTATACACATGATGGACTGAAATTGCTGTCTCCCGAGGGAATCACCCACAAAAGCAAGAGTTTTATGCCTCAGCCTGTAAGCATTCCAATATGTTAGAAAAAAGTCCAGTATGTAAGCTAACGCACAGTTAAAAATAGCACAATACCTGCTCAACAAGTTAGGCCCTGAAAACTCAGGCATCTCACAACCGTGCGGCTGCCACCGGTAACTCTCATAGAAGAAATCCGTGCGTTGCATCATTCGACAAGCCCACATTTTTGACAGCCATTGCTTGCACTCATTACCTGAATAGAGTGGCCGTTTCTCATCTGCTACCCACTTACCCTTTGCATAGTTACAATCTGCAAAGCAACAATGGCACTCTATTAGGCATAAGAAAGTAATCTTCAGACTCCCAACACATGATGGGCATGATAAAAATCATAACCTTTGTTCCATTTGTTCCGTCTGGTTATACTCGTGTGAGTGTCGTCGTTATAAGCTGGACCTGCAGGCTCAACTAGAGCTGATACATTACCCCCAATATGTTCCAGTTCATGCTGCTGTAGGAAACCTGATGCGGGAAGGGGGACACAGATAACAATTCAGCCAAAGGAGCATGGAGAGATTCTGAGTCGGCAATCAAAGCAACAAGCTAGCACAATAGCAACTACTGTATTTGAGAGGGTGTACCTTGGGAGAGAACTTTCAGCTGTTCTGGAGTTGTGCCCAGCAACAAAATGACAATCGGCACAACGAGGAGAACTAACAGAAGGCCCAAGCATAGCTTGTTGACAAGGAGCCTATGCAGAACACCGCCTTTCATCCTGGGAAGGCAG
This sequence comes from Triticum aestivum, assembly GCF_018294505.1. Lineage (NCBI taxonomy): Eukaryota > Viridiplantae > Streptophyta > Magnoliopsida > Poales > Poaceae > Triticum > Triticum aestivum. The sequence continues at coordinate 413,204,921 of NC_057806.1, forward strand.
CATAGGACCTCACCAGGCTCCGCCAAGCAAACTCAGATTTCGGTCTCGATCGACCGCACCAAAAACAATCTCTGCACACGAGAACGGTCGATCAGGCCCGCTATTCAAGAACAGTTCATACATGATTGTGAAATATCGAAATCGTGAAAAAAAATCATCCAATTGCAACGCGCAAAAGCTGAGCTCGGGTTCCTTCCAGAGCGCGTAACAAACACGGGCAGATCTAGATGGTGTGCCCGGGTGTACGCCGGGCCGGCGTACCCAAAAATTTCTCGCGCGGGTGGGGTTTAGCTAGCCATGGATGGCCAAATGCTCATACCTCGGAATCCGATGGCCGAAATTGTGGACGGGGTGCGGACGGCGGGTACGCGATGAGGTTGAACTGGGACGGCGATGGGGGGGGCGACGCGAGGGGGATGCGGATGGGTTTGTTGGTGGGGTGGGTATTGGGATTTGGGAACCGCCGTCGGGGGTGGCTAGGGGGGCTTACTGGGAGCCGCTGTGGTGAGCGGGCGGGGAAGCGACTGGGACTGGGAGCCGCCGAGGAGAAGTACGGCACGGCGGCAGGGTAGAGGAGGGGACCCGGGAGAGCGAGGGGAAGGGGAAAGGTGGCACTCCAGCGGTCCAGCCGCACGGGAGATGGGACGGTCCGGTGGTGGAGACGAGACCGTCAATATGAATTTTGACTCCGAGGGCATAATATAAGAGCAACTTCAACGGGACGATCCATTTCGTCCGCCGCCGTTTGTTTGGGTCGGTGTTGACAGAAAAGTCGGCCCAACGCACCGACCCAGACGGAGACGCGTCCGTTTTTCGTTTGCAGGCGATCCATTCCCAACCTATTTTTAAGCCGGATTTGCGTCGGCGCGAAAACGAAACGGACGCGCGCACGCCTACTCCTCTTCCCGGGCCCGCCATTTTCTCCATTTTCCCCAAAAACACTCCCGCCCACGCGCGTTCCCGCCCCCAGCCAGCCATGGAGGACGCCATCGACCTCGACGCCGCCGCCGGTCTCGCCTCGTCCGGCGCCGGCGCCGCCCCCGCCGGGAAAGGCAAGCCTCGTGCGCCGCGCAAGACCGCCACCGTGACCAAGCCGAAGAAGGTGCTGACGCCCGAAGAGCGGGCAAGGGAGTCGGCCAAGAGGAAGGGCCGGAGGCACGCCGCACACGCGAGGGGTGAGGCCGCCGCGCAGGCCTCCGTCCTCGCCGCCGCGCAGCAGGAGTCACCAACGCCCGCGCCGCGACGGCAACGAGGGAGGCGCTCTACATGCTAGGGTTAAACCCTAGCCAGCTCAGCCTCGTCCAAGCCGACGTCGCCGCGGCCAGCACCGGCTCGTCGGCGTTTCCTCGGATGGTGCTGCCCGACTCGCCTCGCACGCCGGTTTGCAACCCGATCCCTGACTTCCATGTCTACCCGCAAGCCTCCTGCCCCTCCGAGGAGTGCTCGCCCGACGTGAGTGTGGTCGCGCCTTTCACTCCCGCGCCCGCGCCCATCGACCTCAGCGCCACCTTGGTGGTCGGTGGCTCGTCATCCGGCGACACGAGGAAACGCGCGCGTCAGACGCCGGTCGGCGGGCTCCCGGACGCCCGCAACCTGTTTGAGGAAATGCCTTCCGCCGTCGACGAGGACTACATGCAGAACCTCATCTTCGAGGGCAGTGCGCCGGCCGCTGGCTACGATCCCGACGAGACACAAAGCCAGGAGGGCCGCAGGGTGTTCACGCCGGCCGCTGGCTATGATGCCGATCTGGCGGCCTTCATGCGTGATCAGGTCGGTATCGACATGGACGGCTCCCCCCTCGACCATGAGTTTCCGGACGACTACGGGCTAGAGGAGGAGGACGAGTGCGACATCGAAGTGGAGTCTTTGTTCGAGAACGAGCTCGCCAACCAAGCCGTCCGTCCTAAGCCGAAGCGCAAGAGCAAGCGCACGAAGACATACACAGCGGCCGAGCACAAGCTTCTTTGCGAGTGTTGGCGTGACATTGGACAAGACCCCAAGACGGGCGCCGAGCAAAAGCATTCAACCTTTTGGATTCGTGTCCACCGAGAGTTTCATGAGCGCAAGAAGTTTCCACCTTACCAATTTGTGAGCACGCGCAGGTGGGTCTCCATTTCCAAGCGGTGGAGGGTGATCCAACAAGAGTGCAACAAGTTTTGCGCCACTCTTGAGAGCGTCAAGGCCCACCCCGTGAGCGGCATCGGCATGCAAGACATGGTATGCTAGCAAGCAAGCTGCCCTCTTTTGTGTCATCAAGTTCATCCTTTGCGTGTTCATTTGCATATCACTTGCCATATGCTTGCATGGAAACATTTTGTAGGCATTTCAAGTTTAGGAGGCATTCAATATTCAACACAATGGCAAATGCTTCAACCTCTCTCATTGCTACCGGGTCATTAAGGACGAGGAGAAGTTCAAGGCGCAATATGCCACACTCAAGGCATGTGGGGGAAGAAAGCCGTGGAGGATGTTGGGGAGGGCGAGCCAGCACGGCCGCGGGGGTAGACCAACTCCAAGAAGGAGGACAAGCGAGATGCGGCCACCAACGCCTTGATCGCAAGCGTGGACGGCATGATGAATAAGGAATCAAGGAAGGAGGAGCGTCGGCGTTTTAAGGCGGAGCAAATGGATGTTTTCATGGAGATCCAAAGGAGGAGGCTTGATCTGGACGCCGAGAAGCAAGCCAAGATGTTCGAGCTTGAGGCGGAGAAGCAAGCCAAGATGCTAAAGATTGAGGCCACCAACGTCAAGACCAAGGCAAAAGAAGTGACTCTCGCGAGCATGATGACCGGGGTGGAGATCATGAAGGTGGATCTCAACACCGTGTCACCAATGAAGAGGTTGTGGTTCAAGAAGATGCAGGCCGGCATGCTTAAGTTCGACGACGAGTGATCTATGGCCGTGAGCGTCATCTTTTTTGTATGCCGGCATGACCACGGGAACCGCGATGGAGTGGTCGAACTCAAGTCCCACACTTTTTTTGTGTGCTGACATGTGTGTCGGCCGACTGGCAAGTGTGCCAGCATGAACTGTGGTGATAATTTCTGAAGCCGGCATTGTATATCGGCGCTGGCATGGTGCCAGCATGAGACATGGCCGCTGGCGTGATCGGTCGCGAGCCTTTTTTATTTAAAAGTTAAATGTAGACATGAAATGGGTCGGCGTATTGGGCGCACTGCCGATCCAAATGCAAAACTGGGCGGACACCGGACGGGCAGCCGACCCAAACGGACAAAAAGCGAACAAATGCACCGTTCATTTGGGTCGGCCCGTTGGAGTTGCTCTAAGACCTTTTTTAAGGTCGTAATATAAGACGTTTTTTATAGCTTGCAAAAATATTTTACTATGCAAACCAACTGATGGTTGAATGGTTAGAGGGACAATGGTATCTCAGCTTATCAGGGTTCAATTCATGATGCTCGCACCTACGATGACTTCGTAAATCTCAATATGATATGTCGTGCGTGTGTGCGTTCATAGAGGTGAGTGTATACACGTATGTCTGGACGCTTCTGTTTTTACTGTGTTAAAAATATGTTTTACTATAATATTATTATGGGATGGTTTTTTTCTAGTGTGTACTACTTTTTTTCTTTAGGAAATGCTTGGCTTCATCCGACTAATAACTGGGCACGTGTTGACCTCCACGACCGTATAATCAGATGTTAAATAATGGTCGTGCGACGCGTGGCAATCCTACCCATACACTTGTTTGCAACACCGCCTTGTCGCAAGACGCACAAGTGCAACAAGGCTCTGTTGCAGACCGAGGAATCGATGGGGTCTTTGTTCGCCCGTCTCCTCTAGATCCCATCTCACCTCCACATCCGATAAGCCGCCGCCAGCCCTCGCATGTGCACGCGTGCCAACCGATGCATCACGCCTGCGAGCAAGCGCTCTGTCACCGTGCCTCCCCCACCTATCACATCGTCGCCAGCCCACTCACGCTCGCCTCTCACCCCCTTCCGCAGCCTCAAGCAAGTCGGCGCCTCTCGTCGCCTGTTGCCCCATGTGTCGTCACCGGCTTATACACCACCACGCTGATGGGAACCTCGAGCTCCTTTCCTCGGGCAACGACCAATGTTGATGTTCTGGACCAGGGGTACTTACCATGTCGTTTCCCAGCCAGGTAGGCCGGGTCGAGGACCCCCGTTTCAGTTCCATCCTGGGCCATTTCGGACAGTCCATAACGCATACAAGGAAGATTCTACAAGACTTGGCATACAAAATGAAGACTCCTCTCAACCGACGTAGCCGATTAAAACTCATGTTATCCTAGGTCTCCGGTACATTATATAAACCAAGACTAGGCTAGTCGATAGATCATTAACAATCTCCTGGTAGGCACCTATACTCTATACTATACTCCAATACAGTAAATAGAGGCAGGACATAGGGTATTATCTCTTGGAGAGAGCTTGGGCCTGGGTAAAATCATATGTCCTTGTTACCATCGTTATAACACGCCTAGCTTAGAATCCCTACCTTGAGATCAGTCGGATTTGGCTCCGTCAGCCGTGGGCACCACCATGGCGCTGTCACGGATAGCCCAAGCTAGAAACGACTTCTACTAACCTCCTCCACGCTGCCCTCGACCATCACCAGTCGCCTCTGCCGCTGCGTGTGATGCCCCCCATTCAATCGTACACTAATTATACACGTAAATGTGTACGATCAAGATCAGAGACTCACGGGAAGATATCATAACACAACTCTAGACACAAATTAAAATAATACAAGTTTTATATTACAAGCTAGGGGTCTCGAGGGTTCGAATACATAAACTCGAATACACAAGAGTCAATGGAAGCAACAATATCTGCGTACAGACATAAGTTAGACAAATCTGCCTTAAGAAGGCTAGCACAAAAGCAACAACGATCGAAAAGGCAAGGCCTCCTGCCTGGGAGCCTCCTAACTACTCCTGGTCGTCGGCGGCCTCCACGTAGTAGTAAGCACCCTCGTGCTAGTAGTGGTAGTCGTCGGCGGGGGCAACGGTCTCAGGGGCTCCGTCATCTAGTTGCATCAAACGGATATGGGGGAAAAGGAAAGGAAAGCAAACGTGAGTACTCATCTGAAGTAGTCCCTCCGTAAACTAATATAAGAGCGTTTAGATTACTATTTTAGTTATCTAAACACTCTTATATTAGTTTACAGAGGGAGTACACAACAAGCAAGGATCTACGCTACATATGCAACATTATCAAAGGAAGGTTGTATATGTGGACTGAGCTACAAAAATGCCAGAATAGAGGGAAGGGCCTAGTCCTATCAAAGACTAGCATCTTCAAGCATCTTGCGGCATTTAGAAGAGTACAAATCAACATAATATAAAGTAGTAGTAGTGTTATCAACCTCGCCCAGAGATCCTTCCTCGAGCCCCTGCGAGAAAGCAATCACAGAGCCATCATATACATTACATGCCTCGGCATCCAGTATCCAATTCTAGTTGTATCGATCGGGATACAACTTCGAGCGTCCGTTACCGTGGACCCGGCTATTCGAATAGATAGAATACTTCCCTGCAGGGGTGCACCAACTTACCCAACACGCTCGATCAACTTTGGCCGGACACACCATCAGGTCATGACCGGCCTCGGCCGATCAACACACCGCAGCCCTGCCTAGGCTTAACAGAGAGGTCAGCACGCCGGTCTAAATCCTAAGCACGCAGGGGTCTTGGGCCCATCGCCCTTTGCACTCATGCACGTTGTGTACGCGGCCGGTGAGCAGACCTAGCTACCTCCTTTAACAAGGCAGGTGCTTACGCAGTCCAACCCGGCGCGCGCCGCTCAGTCGCTGACGTCTAGAAAGCTTCGGGTGATGCATACGACGCAGAGTGCCCATACTTATTCCCGTGTGGTGGTTAGTGCGAAAAAGGCCAGAGGCCTACTCAGATCAAATATCCAAACCGTTAGTGTCTTGGGAACGCGTGGTAACGAGCAGAGACTCATGATCGATGTGACCCCGTCGCCCCATCTCGAGGACTCATGGCAAAGGCTAAGAATGCCCGGCCACGCCTCGTAATTATCTCGCGGGCACCTTCCAGATCAACTCGACTCCACATCACGCGCAATTAAGCTCGCGCGGGTACCCCTCGGGGTCGATCCGTCTTTAGTAACATAGTTCAATGTAAAGTCATAGTAACCATAGTAACTGTGTGTCTAACACCAAGGGGAACCCTGAGGAATCACCCTCGACAGAATTCCACCTGATGTTATCGTCAAGGTGAACGAAGGAGGAATCACCCTCGAGGTCCACTCTTGAGGAGTTGCACGACAGTGTCGTTATCGAGAGTGGAGAAGGAGGAATCACCCTCGATGACCATAATCGATGAACTAACCTACAAGGTTAACATCAGAAGTGCTGATGAGGTATCACCCTCGGCACTCGATAATAACCAAGTAGTGTCGAGCAACTAAGGGAAAAGTGATGTACGGTGCTGGGGCCTGGTCTTCGATCCCGTTGATCGGGTCTTCTGATAATCCAGCGGGGCAGTCGGGACAAAGTGGGGGTCTCTGATGGGTCTCTACCCAACCTATACTAAACAGTTTAGGATAAGCAGGTAGGTAACAACAGCAGGTTACAATAAACAGGCTATGCAGCAGAAATAGCATAACGGTAGTAGCAGTAGATTCTAATGCAAGCATAAGAGAGAAGGGAATGGGCGATATCGGAATGCTCAAGGGGGTTTTGCTTGCCTGAAAGCTCTGCAGACAGATACAGACCCTCGACAGTGAAGTAGTCGATCACCGGATCAACAGCGGGCTCGGTGTCTACCGGAAAAGAAGTAGCGGAAGGGGAACGCAATAAATAACATAGCAAACAATTGCATCACAAAGCATGTCATGGCAAAATGTTGTGCTAGGAGCGACCTAACGCAGTGCTACACGTTGAAGATGAAGCGGGAAATTAACTGGTACGTTTTCCTGGTTTCGGACATCTGTCAGACCGGTGAATCGGAAGGGAAGGTTCTATGTTTGCAGTACTAGAGGCATCTGACAGGTATGTGAATAGCGTATTCGGGTTCGTCTCATTTTTCTGAGCAACTTTCATGTAGAAAATATTTTCATCCGAGCAAAGCTTTAAATATTTTCTAGAATATATTAATTCGAATTATAAACAATAAAAAGTTTTGTCACCTAGTACTACTCTAGCCGGAGTGTATTATAGGTGGGGCCAGTGGGTTTAGTCAACAGTTGACCAGTCAAGATTGACTGGTCAACAAGGTCAAAGCGGGGTCCATCTGTCATTGACTTTAGTTTAATAAAATGGTAATTAATAGGGATGATCGCACATGTCATTTACTTAGGCTAAATTAGCACTAAATAAATACTAATTAATCCTAGACCTAAACCTAAACAAGGGCCGGCCTTAACACAGCAAGCCATCAGGCTGGCTCACACACACACACGCACCTAGTACACACACAGAGCACACACGGCCACGGCCATTGCCGTGGCCAGCAACAGCAACAACCGACGGTAGTGGCGCAGCGCAGCAGCTAAGAGCATCTCCATCCGCGTCCCAACAGATCTTCCCGAAACGATTTTTCTACACCGGCACCCAAAAATCAGCCCAATCGTGTCCCTAGGAACCCGTTTTTCGCCTGTTTGGCCCGAAATTGCCGCCGGTGGATCCAGACCGAACCCGACGCGGTGAAGGGCGCTGCGGCGAGCGTTTTTAGCACGAAAGAGGATGGGCCCGTCGAGTCGGCGAGACGCCGCTTCGTCGCCCTCATCGCCTTGTTTCTCGCGAGAATCAATGTGAAGGTTGTCGCGCTGCCGCGCCGGTCAGCCTCCATTGATGCCTCACGGGCAGCGAAGTGAACGCGACGCGCGTCATGCCCTCTCCCGCCATGCGTCACCCGACATGCAGCCCGTCGCCGCCCAACTGCGGCTATAAAAGGCGACCTCCCCGTCGGTGGATGCCACAGTTCTCATTTCCCCCTTTCCGGCGCGGAAAGCACCTCTCTCCCCCTCTTCCCGCCGACGAAAAGATGACCGAGAGGTTCCCAGACGACGGCGCGGCGGCGAACGTCTTCGGCCGCCGCCACCTCCAAGAACCGGAGGCTCGGCTGCTCTACGAGGCCGAGTACCCGACGCCCCCGGTCATGTGGGTGCCGGGGGCATGGAGGCTGAGCGCCGGCGGCGTCCTGGTGCCACCGGTGCCCGAAGGGGCGGCACGGCGGGCCGAGATCGTCTGCATCCGCTCATCCATGACGAAGGAGCAGCAGAACGAGCCGCGCTACGCCGCCGACAGCCACCACCTCTGGACCTCGTACTTCCAACGCCGCAACGAGGAGCAGATCGCCACCACCAACGGCGTCATGCCGCGCGGCCGCACAATGCCGACGGGCGGCGCGAGTGGTGGGGCGTGCCAGGCCGCACCCTCGAGGCCGTCCTCGACCACATCGAGACCGGCAACATGCCGCGCCTCGAGTACCCGCCGCGACCGTCCTTCTCTCGCCATTGTGGCAGCTCCTGGATGTCACGGCGGATGGAGCCGGGGTCGTCCTTGTCGTCAGGCTCTGGCTCGCCGACCGCGCTCCGCCCCCTCAAGCCTGAGCCGGAGGAGACGCCGCTCGGGCGCCGCACCCGCAGCGGTGCCCTCATCATTAACGAGGGTGCCCGGCCCTCCCCGCGCGGCTCCCTCCGCCTGGTCAGGCTGAAGCCGGAGCCGGGATTGCTCCCGGTGAAGCCGGAGCACATCGAGATGGTGGCCCCCGACGGCGAGTCCGCCCTCAAGTTGGCGAAGGAGGACTACGTCCGGGAGCAGGTACGCCGCTAGCGACAGGCATACGCGGAGCTCCAGGCCCAGCGCCGCGGGCACGAGGAGGGTGGCGTCATCGTCCTTGACAGCGATGAGGAGGACGCGGCAGGGCCATCCAGCGCCCCACTGCTACCTCTTGAGCATGCGTTGGTTTTCCCTTGAAGAGGAAAGGGTGATGTAGTAAAGTAGCGTAAGTATTTCCCTCAGTTTTTGAGAACCAAGGTATCAATCCAGTAGGAGACTACACGCAAGTCGCCTAGTACCTGCACAAACAAATAAGAACCTTGCAACCAACGCGATAAAGGGGTTGTCAATCCTTTCATGGCCACTTGCAAAAGTGAGATCTGATAAAGATAATAAGATAAATATTTTTGGTATTTTTATTGTATAGATTGGAAAATAAAGATTGCAAAATAAATAGTAAACTAGAATTGTAGATCGAAAACTTATATGATGTAGAGTAGACTCGGGGGCCATAGGTTTCACTAGTGGCTTCTCTCAAGATAGTATACATTACGATGGGTGAACAAATTACTGCCGAGCAATTGATAGAAAAGTGCATAGTTATGATGATATCTAGGCATGATCATGAACATAGTCATCACGTCCATGTCAAGTAGACCGAAACGATTCTGCATCTACTACTATTACTCCACACATCGAGCGCTATGCAGCATGCATCTAGAGTATTAAGTTCATAAAAACGGAGTAACGCATTAGGCAAGATGACAAGATGTAGAGGAATAAACTCAAGCGATATGATATAAACCCCATCTTTTTATCCTCGATGGCAACAATACAATACGTGCCTTGCTGCCCCTGCTGTCACTGGGAAACGACACCGCAAGATTGAACCCAAAGCTAAACACTTCTCCCATTGCAAGAAAGATCGATCTAGTAGGCCAAACCAAACTGATAATTTCAAGAGACTTGCAAAGATATCAAATCATGCATATAAAAATTTGGAGAAGAATCAAATATGAACATAATCTTAATCATAAACCCTTGATAACCCACAAGTATAGGTGATCGCAACAGTTTTCGAGGGTAGAGTATTCAACCCAAATTTATTGATTCGACACAAGGGGAGCCAAAGAATATTCTCAAGTATTAGCAGCTGAGTTTTCAATTCAATCACACCTGGAAACTTAGTATCTGCAGCAAGGTATTTAGTAGCAAAGTAATATGATAGCAGTGGTCATGATAGCAAAAGTAATATTTTTGGGTTTTATAATGATTGTAACAATAGCAGCAGAAAAGTAAATAAGCGAAGAACAATATATGAAAAAGCTCGTAGGCATTGGATCGGTGATGGAGAATTATGTCGGATGCGATCGATCATGTAACATTCATAACATAGGGTGACATAGAACTAGCTCCAGTTCGTCAATGTAATGTAGGCATGTATTCCGAATATAGTCATACGTGCTTATGGAAAAGAACTTGCATGGCATCTTTTGTCCTACCTCCCGTGGCAGCGGGGTCCTATTGAAAACTAAGGGATATTAAGGCCTCCTTTTAATAGAGTATCGGACCAAAGCATTAACACATGGTGAATACATGAACTCCTCAAACTACGGTCATCACTGGTAAGTATTCCGATTATTGTCACTTCGGGGTTAACGGATCATAACACATAATAGGTGACTATAGACTTGCAACATAGGATCAAGAACTCTCATATATTGATGAAAACATAATAGGTTCAGATCTGAAATCATGGCCCTTGGGCTCTAGTGACAAGCATTAAGCATAGCAAAGTCATAGCAACATCAATCTCAGAACATAGTGGATACTAGGGATCAAACCCTAACAAAACTAACTAGATTACATGATAAATCGCATCCAACCCATCACCGTCCAGCAAGCCTACGATAGAATTACTCATGCATGGCGGTGAGCATCATGAAATTGCTGATAGAGGAAGGTTGATGATGACGATGGCGACGGATTCCCCTCTCCGGAGCCCCGAACGGACTCCAGATCAGCCCACTTTCCCTTTGCATAGTTACAATCTGCAAAGCAACAACGACACTCTATTAGGCATAAGAAAGTAATCTTCAGACTCCCAACACATGATGGGCATGATAAAAATCATAACCTTTGTTCCATTTGTTCCGTCTGGTTATACTCGTGTGATTGTCGTCATTATAAGCTGGACCTGCAGGCTCAACTAGAGCTGATACATTACCCCCAATATGTTCCAGTTCATGCTGCTGCAGGGAAACCTGATGCGGGAAGGGGGACACAGATAACAATTCAACCAAAGGAGCATGGAGAGATTCTGAGTCGGCAATCAAAGCAACTAGCTAGCACAATAGCAACTACTGTATTTGAGAGGGTGTACCTTGGGAGAGAACTTTCAGCTGTTCTGGAGTTGTGCCCAGCAACAAAATGACAATCGGCACAACGAGGAGAACTAACAAAAGGCCCAGGCATAGCTTGTTGACAAGGAGCCTATGCAGAACACCGCCTTACATCCTGGGAAGGCAGCATAGGACCTCACCACGCTCCGCCAAGCAAACTCAGATTTCGGACTCGATCGACCGCGCCAAAAACTATCTTTGCACACGAGAACGGTCGATCAGGCCCGCTATTCAAGAACAGTTCATACATGATTGTGAAATATCGAAATCGTGAAAAAAACATCCAATTGCAACGCGCAAAAGCTGAGCTTGGGTTCCTTCCAGAGCGCGTAACAAACACGGGCAGATCTAGATGGTGTGCCGGGTGTACACCGGGCCGGCGCACCCAAAAATTTCTCGTGATGGTGGGGCTTAGCTAATCATGGATGCGGAATGCTCATACCTCGGAATCCAATGGCCGAAATTGTGGACAGGGTGCAGACGGCGGGGACATGGTGAGGTTGAACTGGGACGGCGATGGGGGGCGACGCGAGGGGGAGGCGGATGGGTTTGTGGGTGGGGTGGGTATTGGGATTTGGGAGCTGAAAGTGCGTTATATCGACTAGAGGGGGGGGGGTGAATAGGCGATTTTTATGAAAGTCTTCAAAACTGGAAGTTATGAAGACAAACGATAGAAATAAACCTATTACCATGCAGCGGAAGGTAGACTACACTAGGCAAACCATAGTCAAGTATTCAATGGAGTGAAAGCACAATGACTAATAGCAGCAATGTAGTAAGGATCAGGTAGCAAGATATTATGAAGCCAAACAGAACACGCAGTCACTCAGTGAAGATAAAAGATAGTGCAATCATACAATGACTTCACAAGGACCAACAGTAAGTAAAGGGAAGGAAAAGATGAAACCAGTGACACGTTGAAGACAATGATTTGTTGGACCAGTTCCAGTTGCTGTGACAACTGTACGTCTGGTTAGGGCGGCTAGGTATTTAAACCTGAGGACACACAGTCCCGGACACCCAGTCCTGAACACGCAGCTCAGGACACCCAGTCCTCACCGTATTTCCCTTGAGCTAAGGTCACATAGACCTCGCCCAATCACTCTGGTAAGTCTTCAAGGTTGACTCCCAAACCTTCACAGACTTCGTTCACCAGCAATCCACAATGTCTCTTGGATGCTCAGAACGTGACGCCTAACCGGCTGGAGGATTCACAGTCCTCAAGTGTAATAAGTCTTCAGATCACACAGAAAAGAAGACTTAAGTGATGCCTAACACTCTTTGGCTCTGGGTGGTTAGGGCTTTATCCTCGCAAGGAATTCTCTCTCAAAGGCTTCGAGGTGGGTTGCTCTCAAACGACAAAAGCCATTTATGGTTGTAGGGGGTGGGATATTTATAGCCACTAGGCAACCCGACCTGATTTGTCCGAAATGACCCTGGGTCACTAAGGAACTAACACGTGTTCCAATGGTCAGATTTCAAACTCACACGGCAACTTTACTTGGGCTACAAGCAAAGCTGACTTGTCTGACTCTGGACAAGATTCGCTCTCATAGTCTTCACTCGAAGACATAGGTTTTGGTTAAGCATCACTTCAGTCATTCTGGCTGGTTCTCTTGGACCCCACTTAACAGTACGGTGGTTGTCGTGGTTCTAACTCTGATAGTGATGTAGGGGGGTATGTATGGAGAGGCTAGATCTTAGCTATGGAGGAGTTGTAAGCACACGAGGATTACGAGTTCAGGCCCTTCTCGGAGGAAGTAACAACCCTACGTCTCGGTGCCCGGAGGCGGTCGACTGAATTATGTGTGTATGAATAACAGGGGTGCCAACCCTTGATACTGAGGAGGGGGGTGGCTTATATAGAGTTCGCCAGGCCCCTCCAGCCCTCAGTAATGCAAGGTTTAAAGTACATTAAGACTGGGGGTTACAGGTAACGCCCCTAATAAAGTGCTATAATGACCATAAAAGCTACTTAATGACCGACCGTATGCGTGCAGGGTGACTTTAGATCTCCTGGCAGTCGAGTGGTTGGAATTTGGTCGAGTGATTGCTTCATGGTCGAGTGTCTTGAATCTGTCGAGTGGGATACCTCCAAGTCGATTGAAAGGTGACTTCTTATAGGGATGTCCTTGGGTAGGGTACTTAGGACAGGTCCATGCCCCTATCCTAGGAACATAGCTTCATCAGTGGTTCCTATGACTCAACAAAGAAGAAAAAGAACTACGAAAGATCTAAGTCTTCGAGCTCCATAGGCTTCATGCGATGTCTTCTCTTGTCATAGTCTTCAATGTGAATATCTTCATATACCACCTTTGACATCAATGTCTTCATACATTTTTAGGGGTCATCTCTGGTAGGAAAACCGAATCAATGCGGGACTTCTACCTGTGTTATCCTGCAATTCTCACAAACACATTAGTCCCTCAACTAGGTTTGTCGTCAATACTCCAAAACCAACTAGGGGTGGCACTAGATGCACTTACAATCTCCCCCTTTTGGTGATTGATGACAAACTAGTTGAAGTTTTCAACGGGGAATATAATATGTGAAATTGTAAAGAATAAGGAATTGTCTTCATAAGTTGCAAGGGCTCCCCCTGAAGATGTGCATATAAGTAATTTGCTTTTGGAATGCAAATGCACATGGAAGGTTGTGCTTGTGGAGATCCTCTTCAACTTATGATGACAATCCACTATGCATGTGAAGGTATGTGAAGATAATGACATGCATAATGAAAAATGGACGTCTGCAAAATGATCTAAGTGCGGAATTTATCATCGCACATGCGGAATTTATCATCGCATCACAAAGTTGCAAATAAGTAGCAGACGACCATCGAGTTTAAGTGTTACAACTCAAAGAACCAAATGTATCAAAATGAGAGTTGTAAACACGAAGCAAAATATGAAGCACCCGCCCATATGGACCCGCTTGAAGACTATAAAACTCATATGCTTCTCCCCCTTTTGTCGGTAAGGACCAAAAAGGTTTGAAGACATAGAGCATCTACTTGTTCCCATGAAGAGTAGGTGAAGCAGCAGGGTCGTCGGTGGTGTTCGGCGGTGCAGAAGAACTTGGAGCAGTGTCGAAGCGTGCTGAAGGAGGTGGCGGTGAAGTAGCATCGTCTTCATCCTCGATCACTCTGGCATTGACAGTTGCAGCAGAGGAAGAGAACTCAGAGTCTTCAAGAGATGGAGTTCATCGCGGCACTACCCTTCGAGGAGGTGTGGAGTCAAACTTGAAGTGCTCAGAGAAACCATCCTCTTGAAGATCATCTTCAAAGCACATCAGCGTCAGCCCTTTCCATGTGCGTCGAGAGGTTTCATGGGCAACAAAGGCATTCTTGGTGGCAAGATTGCGAATGCGATTAACATCCACCAAGAGGCTCTGCATCTGACGCTTCAGCCAGCCATGATGCCTATCCTGTTTCTGATGAAGAGCCACAAGAAGCTCTCAGTCATTGAGAACACGAGTGCACTTCTTGGGTCGTTGGACAATTGTGCTATCAGTGGCTTTAGTGAGAGCAGGATGCGATGCACGTGTAGTGCCAACCAAAGGATACACACGAGTGACTGCTTCAACTCCTTCAATGTTCTGAGAAAAACTTTGATGCTCTGCATTTTGAATACTTAGAGGTTCCTTGGCAGGCTCAGGATAGATGGCTTCAATAGACATTCCACATCAGGCAGAAAGATCCGATGATTGCGAGCAGATGGCTGATATGAGATAGCGGAGTGAAGTTTGGTCAGCCGCATTACCCATGGGGCGTAGAACTTCAAGCCAAAAAGATCAGAGCCTAATGCAGCAAGTTGGCGAATGAAGAAGTCCTGTGCATTGAAGCATTTGCCATGAAGAATATAGAAGACCAAAGTCTTCATTGCACCTTCCAGCTTGGCATGTGGATAGTGCCCTTTGATGGGCCAGAGAGTTCGTCTTATGATGTGATAAATAGTCCTTGGCAGATACTCTAGGTCTTCAACAAAGAACTCTTTGGGATATGCAACATCTTGGGGCAATGGCTTCATCATACCGAGCATCTGACTCATGTTAGGTTCAGGCTTCTGAAAGATGCTCTCCACAGCTTCGCCGTGAAGTTGATAGCCAGATTCATAGAGATCGCCAGGAGTGGGTAGACCAGTGAGCTCAATGATGTCAAAGGCTTTGGCTTCGTGATGAACATTTCCTGTCATCCACTCCAGGACCCAAGTCTTCGGATCTCTGTTATACCCGCGGATGTGAAGTGTGGCATAGAATTGGAGCAGCAACTCTTCATTCCAATGCTCTTGGTCGGTGACGAACGGCAATAGTCCAACCTCTTTGAAGCAATCCAGAGCTTCTTCCAGACAGGGCAGACCAACTATTGCTTCAATGTCAAGACGCTTGTGTGGGAAGATACGACCTTGATTGTATAGAATGCAGGAGTAATAGCTTCGTTGCGGATAGCTCCAGAACCGATCAGATGGTATTCTTTCCCTTGAGTAGGGGTTCCTGGAGCTATTGAAGAATGTGTTGTCTGCTCTGAAGCCATTGACATTGAAGGATCCAGGTGCTGATGCAGGACCTGGAAACCTGGGCAATCTTGGGATTGGCTTCTGTACCTGAGGCCTGTGCTCAACATGATAGTCGAACTGAGGACCGGCAGCAAGCGCAGGAACAGGAACAGAAGCAGTGGGATCAGTGGCTTTGCTGACTTCTGGTGCTTGGGTTGGTGAAGGCTCCACATTAGCTTCAGCCATGACAGCGTCAGTGGCTTCATTGGTGTTGATGGTGGCAGCCTCAAGATTTTCAACCTCCACTTGATGAGCTAGAGGGTCGGTTATAGTCACGTTCTCCTCGAGAACCGCTTCTTGGTGGGACAGGGGAGTAGCAGCTTGTGGGGCTTCTTCTTCATCGGCTGATGCAGCCGGAATGTCTTCAGCAGCTTTAGCTTTAGACTCAGAGACTAGAGGCCTTGGTACTTTGCGAAGCCTGCGCAACGCTGGCGATGCCTGTGGAGTTGGAGTTGGCTGGGCCTCAAAGTCTTCTTCCTCTTGTGGGCGATCAGCCCATGAAGCATCCTGAGCAATTGGCGTCAGAGGACGATCAATGCTGATGAGTTCGCTGTGCGTTAGCATAGGCGATGATACCCGTTGGTGCTCGAGCCAAGGAAGGACTGCATCATCTTCAACATGGTCATGGTGACCAATGTCTTCAGCAGTGATAGGATCAGCTGCTGGAAAGTCTTCAACTTCATGAGCCTCTGTGAAAGCAGGCTCATGGACAGTCAGTTGACGTTCTTGCGGTTCAGCGTCAGGGTGAACCATGGAGATGGGTTCAATAATCAAGGGCTCTGTGGGAGCAGCCCGTTCCTTCTTGGTCTTCCTCTTCTTCTTGGAGGGGGCAGTAGCAGAAGCTTCAGGATGTTTCCTCTTCCTGGCTTCAGCTTCAGCAGTCCTCGTCTTCTTCAGCTCTGAAGAGATTGACCGGGCCTTTGGCTTCGAGCCAGTCATGCTAGTTGGGAAGACAATGGGATCTGCTTCCTGCCTTGGTGCGTTGGGTTCGGCCACAATGGGCTTCTTCTTCTGCTTAGCAGCCATCCTGAGATCAATGCCCGGACGCCCAAGGGCTTTGCGCTTCTCAGCTTCGTTGTAGCCTTGCACACACTTGTCAGCCAGGCTCTTCATGCGCTCCCGAGAACCCTGAGCTTCTGTGCGTTTCTTGAGAAAGGCTTCTTTGATCTCATGCAGCATAATCTTGAAGTTTTTCACCTCTTGCACGCTGAGTTTGGCCATATACTTCTTGAACTGAGCCTTTTCATAGTCAATCTTTTGCTTCAGTTCGACGATGCGCTGAGCGAGAGCTAGCTCTGAAGAAATGGCGCCATGGAAGGCGACACTAAGGCCAATGGGTAGTTGCAGATCTTCGAAGCTGATGTTTGGCGTGTCAAACCACTCCTCAATGAAGTTGTGGATGATTGTCACGTCAAAGAGAGGCAGATCATTGAAGATTTCTGCTTCTTCTTTGCTCTTGATGAGTTGCTCAAGAGCGTCATCTGCAAGATCTTCATCACTGGACAGATCAATGGCATCGTTGCGCAGAATGGCAGCAGCTGTTAGCTCTTGGCCGGTGTGTGGCAGAGGCATCTTGACCTTCTGGGGCTTGGAGATGCGTGACAAATCTTCAGACTGCACAATGTCTTCAGGAGGTGCAGTTGCCAGTGGCTTCGCCCGTGAGATTTTTGGTGCAGAGGCAGGCTTTGAAGCTTTTGGCTGCTTCAGCTTCTTTGGCTTCGGCGCTGCAGGCGCTTCATCTGATTCAGCGTCATCTGCAGGCTCATTCACTGCTATCCCTTGAACCACGATGTGAGTGATGAGACCTTCCAACTTGTAGAAGGGCCCAAGAAGATTGGGTTCAGCTTCGCGAGTTCCATCGGCACGGGGAGCAGAGGGACCAGGGTTGAAATCTAATCCCAAAGACTTCTTGTTCTGCTTCGCTGAGTTCTGGGAAAACTGGAAGTTGCGCTTAAACAGATTGTCGTCATGACACCATAGCAGGGACGATGGGTCAGCATCCGCAGGCTGTGGTCCACGGACCATGCAGGGATAAAAGCCTTGTTCAATGGCTTCATCTCTGGTCCTGGGTTGAAGATTTTTGTAGAGGATGTCTCCCCATGGTCGCTTGATGGCATTCTTTTCAGCATATTCCTTTGTCACAAATATGTACTTGAACCACTGTTCTGCCCAATAGCGTCGAATCCATTGGATTCGTGTCTTGCGCTGATTGTAATCCTCTTCAGGATCTGTCTTGTACAGCTCTGAGAGGTCATCGGGCAGATCTCTTGATGTTTCTCCTCGACGCTTTCTGCCACCCTTCCTTGCCGATTTCTCTGAAGCCATGAACTTTAAACTGAAAGGCTTCAATACGTTCAAAGGCTTCAAAGGTTTTCGCTTGCTGGACAAACATGAACTGGCTTCGGGAGAATTTATGTGATGCTGTAAGTATTCTGCAAATGAATGCAGACTATGAGAACCAAGGGATTCTCCCACGGACATGTACCCGTGACAGTATTAAGGTGCGAGGGAAGGGGAAGAGGTCATATGCATTCTCAGAAGATTTTGAAGATAAATTAGTTTAGAAGACATTGACCTCATCGTGCGAAGACATTCACTCATAGAGAAGGAGTTGGTTGCAGATTTGTACGAATCCATGGATCAGTACAAGTGAGGAAGCTAACTACTTTGTGAAATATAAGTGAATATTCTAGGCATATTGTGAGATGCAGTATGTAAGAGATCCAACTTATGTGAACAGAAACTGCTTGTGGTAGAAAGTGACGAAGCTATAGCATCAAGGGGGCTGTAAAAAGGAAGTTTTATTTACCACACGAAGAACTACTAGACGGAGTGGAAGAGGAGGCCGAGCAGTTCGATCATCTGTGCCCTAACTTGGCGACGGAAGACACCTACGGCGACGGCGGAGAAGACGATGTCCGCGGTCGGCGTGAAGACGGTGTCGGAGAGGTTGCGGCAGCGAAGCGCTTCATCGCCGGCGTCGTCGAGGGCTAGCGGTGGCGCTAGGGTTCGTGCGAGAGTGGAAGAAGAGATAATGACTGCTGTGAGGTGTGTATTTATAGGTACAGGGGCGGCACTGCGTTATTACACAGGTGCCCCTGGCGATTCACATCTGAGGAACACGTGGTCATCATGAAGCATATTGGGGTTTGTTCCACGTCCCACGCACGCCTGGATTATCGGGTGGTCGTTCCCACTTCTCCGGGTTTCAGGTGAAGGAATGAGCATTGAAAACGGACTTAATGTTTGTCTCTGTATCTTCTGCTGACAAGGACGCAGAGAAAACATTCGACAGTTTCAATAGAATGCATATGATTTGGAGAGATAGAATTGGAGATAGAAAGCATAGAGCGTTAGGGTCCGATCACATTCACTTAGTTCAAAAGATTCAACAATGAAGACATAGCTATAAGTGAATGCTGTAGAGAACAGAACACTAATATATATATATATATATATATATATATATATATATATATATATATATAATCAACATAGTGAAGATAATCATGAAGATATGTTGAGATTGAAGCCAAACCAAATGTGAACACATAGCAAATGTAACGCCACGAGTGAAACACTTCAAACAGAACATTTGGTGGTGGCGTTACCCACCGTATAGGAAGTATTAGACCCAGACACGGCGCATAATTATCGTGACGCTCCGAAGTCAAATTCCACATTAATGTATTCACACTTAGAATGTATGTCTTCATTGATTGAAGATATACTCTACTTCGTGTGTTGCACATCTAAGTCATCAATATGCATAAGTGTTAGGATGTGTGCCTGATCACAGGACATTTGAGGATTCCAGGATATTTAGCTCACACCGTAACTTGCAAAATCTCTTCTCATCCAAGGGCTTGGTGAAGATATCTACCAATTTCTCATCAGTGTTGACGTGTATGATATCAATATCTTCCTTCACAACATGATCTCTGAGAAAGTGATGACGAATCTCAATGTGCTTTGTCTTCAAGTGCTGAACTGGGTTGTTGGCAATCTTGATGGCACTTTCGTTGTCGCAGTAGAGTGGCACTTGCTTCAGATGAATGGCATAGTCCTTGAGTGTTTGCTTCATCCACAGAAGCTGACCGCAGCAAGATCCAGCAGCAATGTATTCAGATTCAGCAGTGGAGAGAGATACACAGTTCTGCTTCTTTGAAGACCAACATACAAGTGATCGTCCCAGAAAGTGACATGTGCCTGATGTAGATTTGCGATCTACTTTGTCACCAGCATAATTAGCATCCGAGAATCCAACCAAATCAAACTCTGAGCCCTTTGGATACCATAATCCTAGAGTTGGGGTGTGAGCCAAATATCAAAGAATTCGTTTCATAGCTAAGTGATGCGACTCCTTTGGTGTCGCTTGGAATCGAGCACACATGCAAACACTAAGCATAATATCTGGCCTAGATGCACATAGATAAAGCAAAGAACCAATCATGGAGCGGTATACCTTTTGATTGAACTCTTTACCATTGTCGTCGGGACCCAGATGATGCTTGGCTGGCATTGGCGTCATGAAGCCTTTGCAGTCTTGCATACCGAACTTCTTCAGACAATCTTTGAGATACTTCTCTTGAGATATGAAGATGCCGTTGCCTTGCTATCGTATTTGGAGACCGAGGAAGAAAGCTCTCCCATCATGGACATCTGATATTGCTCTTGCATCATATATCCAAACTCTTCACTGTACTTCTGATTGGTGCAGCAGAAGATAATGTCATCCACATATATTTGGAACACAAACAGTTCACCATCATATGTCTTCTTGAAGAGAGTGGGGTCTAGGGAACCAGGTATGAAGCCTTTGCTCTTCAGGAAGTATTTGAGTGTGTCATACCAGGCCCGAGGGGCTTGTTTGAGGCCATACAGTGCCTTGTTGAGCTTGTATACCATGTCAGGATGTTTTGGATCTTCAAAACCAGGCGGTTGTGCAACATACACTTCTTCTTCAATCTTGCCATTGAGAAAGGCGCTCTTCACATCCATTTGACATAGAAGTATGTTATGATGATTTGCATAGGCGAGCAGTATGCGTATGGCTTCCAGTCTAGCCAAAGGAGCAAATGTTTCATCGAAGTCAATGCCTTCCACTTGAGTATATCCTTGAGCAACCAGACGAGCTTTGTTTCTGACAACTTGACCATGCTCATCTTGCTTGTTGCGGTATATCCATTTGGTGCCTATTATGTTGTGCTTCCGAGGATCAGGACGCTTAACCAGTTCCCATACATTGTTCAGCTCAAACTGTTGAAGCTCTTCTTGCATAGCTTGAATCCATTCAGTTTCCATGAATGCTTCTTCAACTTTCTTGGGTTCTGTTATTGAGACGAATGCGAAGTGCCCACAGAAATTTGCTAGCTGAGTTGCCCTTGAACGAGTGAGCGGACCGGGCGCATTGATGCTATCAATTATTCTCTCAATCTGCACTTCATTGGCAACACGAGGATGTACAGGGCGAAGGTTTTGCTCTTGCTGATCATTGTCATTGTTAGTGGGATTGTCTTCAGGCTGAGCATTGTCTTCAGGTTGATCAGGTGCGGAGATGATAAGTTCCTCTTCAGGTTGAGCTTCAGAGGGTATGATTTCTCCGGTTCCCATAAGCTTGATTGATTCGCTGGATGGAACTTCATCTAGCACATTTGGGAGGTGCTCTCTTTGTGAACCGTTAGTCTCATCAAACCGCACATCCACTGTTTCAACAACTTTATAATGAAAGAGATTGAAGACTCTGTAGGAGTGCGAATCCTTTCCATATCCAAGCATAAAACCCTCATGTGCTTTTGGTGCAAATTTTGAAGTGTGATGTGGATCCTTGATCCAGCACCTGGCCCAAATACTCTGAAGTAACCGACATTTGGCTTCTTGCCAGTAAGGAGCTCATAAGATGTCTTGTTCAGAAGCTTGTGAAGATAAACACGATTGATTGTATGGCATGCAGTATCAATGGCTTCAGGCCAGAATTTTCTTGGAGTCTTGTATTCATCAAGCATCATTCGGGCCATCTCAATGAGTGTTCTATTCTTGCGTTCGACGATGCCATTCTGCTATGGCGTGTACGGGGCTGAGAATTCATGTCTGATGCCCAAGGTATCAAGATATGTATCAAGGCCGGTGTTCTTGAATTCAGTGCCATTGTCACTTCTGATGTGCTTTATCTTGGCGCCATAGTTGTTCATTGCTCGATTGGCGAAGCGTCTGAAGACATCCTGCACTTCAGTCTTGTAGAGGATTATGTGCACCCAAGTATATCTAGAATAATCATCAACAATGACAAAGCCATAGAGACAAGCAGTAGTAGTAAGAGTTGAGTAATGAGTGGGACCAAAAAGATCCATGTGGAGCAGTTCGAAGGGTCGAGTAGTTGTCATGATTGTCTTCGAGGGATGTTTGGCCCTCGTCATCTTTCCTGCTTCACAGGCACCGCATAAGTGATCTTTCTTGAACTTGACGCCCTCGATGCCTATGACATGCTTCTTCTTTGCAAGGGTGCGGAGGTTCCTCATGCCAGCATGCCCTAGCCTCCGATGCCAGAGCCATCATTCTGAAGCTTTTGCTAGAAGACATACGGCAAGCTGTGGTCCTGCTGAGAAATCTACCACGTACAAATCATCTTTCCGATACCCTTCAAACACTAGAGACTTGTCAGATTCCATTAGTACAAGGCAGCGATATTTTCCAAATATTACGATCATGTTCAAATCGCAAAGCATTGAGACAGACATTAAGTTGAAGCCAAGGGATTCAACAAGCATGACTTTATCCATGTGTTGATCCTTTGAGATTGCAACTCTACCTAGGCCCAATACCTTACTTTTACCAGTGCCAGCAAACGTGATGTGACTCTTGTCGGATGGACGTAAGGTTGAGTCCATAAGAAGGCTTCTTTTGCCAGTCATGTGATTGGTACACCCACTATCAATAATCCATTCGGAAGACGCTGGTGTCGTACCCTATAGTGCAGTTAGGGGGATAGGCTTCACGAAGAGAATTGTGAAGCAAAAACATTTGACGAACCAGTGGGTTATGAAAGCTTAGATCCAGATTAGGACTAATAGGGAGAGTAGCAAGCGATTCAGGAACGAAGTACATAGTAAGACCATTCGGGCATTTGATCTTGCGCCCTACAAGATGTTTAAGGTCCCCAGCAATAGCATCAGACGATTTTGGTTTTCTGATGGAGAACCTTCCTTGCAAAAGAGAGTTAAGCTTTCTTAGCCACCCACATCTTCAAGGGTGGCTTAGAAGCAATAAGTCTAAGTGCAGCATCTGAGAACTTTGGCTTTGGAGCCCTAGCAAAAAGTCTTGCAGGTGGACAATAGTACTCATAAGAATAAGCAGAATGGTTCTTGGTCTTATGAACGTGGCGGTTTGATGAACCGCGCTCATATTCATAGGCCTGAGTATGGTTTCCCTACAAAACATTTGCGTTAGTGTGACTCAGGTGAGTCCTTTGTCTGTATGAAGCCTTTGGGCCGTATGAAGCCTGTGGTCTGGGGTTTGTCTTCTTCACCTGTGGTGTCATGATGACATTCACAGGAAGATTTTCCAAACACTTTTTCGGCACCCAGATCTTCTTCATAGGCGGTCCATTCCTGCAGTTAGTACCAATGTACCTGGCAAACACTTCACCATTCAGATTCTTAAACAGTTTATAGCTTGCATCAAAGGATTCATCAATGACAATGGGGTTAGCACAAGTAAAGCCAAATAGAGTGGATGGATCTGCTGAAGATTCCTTTGCAGCAACCCATGTGGTTTTGGGGTACTGCTCAGGTTTCCAGTAAGAGCCATCAGCATTCATTTTCCTTACGAACCCAACACCCTCTTTCCTCGGGTTTCGGTTCAAGATCTGCTTTTTGAGGACATCACATAGTGTCTGATGCCCTTTAAGACTTTTGTACATCCCTATTTCAAGCAATGCCTTCAACCTAGCATTCTCATCAGCAATAGCAGTGGAATCCTCAGCAGAGGGGTTAGTTCCCACATCAACAGTTGAAGATATTGCAACAGTAGCAGCAGTAGAACATTCAGCAACAATAGTAGCATTATCACGCTCAATGCATTTAAGACATGGTGGTTCAAATCCTTCCTGAGCGGAGCTGATCTGTTCAGCGCGAAGTGACTCGTTTTCCTTTTGAAGATCTTCATGAGCCGCTCTCAATTTCTCAAGATCTTGCTTCCTTTGAAGATAATCATAGGAAAGCTTTTCATGAGTTGTTGAGAGCGTTTCATAACGACTTTCAAGTTCCTCATACTTAACGTGAAGATTTTTTATGTCTTCAATTAAGGACTCAGATCGAGTCATTTCAGCGCCTAACAGATCATCGCTTTTGTCTAACAGTTTTTGAATATGTTCCATGGCTTTCTGTTGTTCAGTTGCAATTTTAGCAAGTGTTTTGTAGCTGGGTTTTGAACCACAATCAGAGTCATCATCACTAGATGTTTGATAGTGAGTAGTGCGTGTGTTTACCTTGGCACCGCGTGCCATGAAGCAGTAGGTAGGAGCGGAGCAGTCCTTGTCATTTTCATCGGTGTCGGTGATGAAGTTGTAAGTGCATCTAGTTCCACCCCTAGTTGGTTTGGAGTATTGACGACAAACCTAGTTGAGGGACTAATGTGTTTGTGAGAATTGCAGGATAACACAGGTAGAAGTCCCTCATTGATTCGGTTTTCCTACCAGAGATGACCCCTAAAAATGTATGAAGACATTGAAGTCAAAGGTGGTATATGAAGATATTCACATTGAAGACTATGACAAGAGAAGACACCACATGAAGCCTATGGAGCTCGAAGACTTAGATCTTTCGTAGTTCTCTTTCTTCTGTGTTGAGTCATAGGAACCACCGTACTGTTAAGTGGGGTCCAAGAGAACCAGTCAGAATGACTGAAGTGATGCTTAAAAAAACCTATGTCTTCGAGTGAAGACTTTGAGAGCGAATCTTGTCCAGAGTCGGGCAAGTCAGATTTGCTTGAAGCCCAAGTAAAGTTGTCGTGTGAGTTTGAAATCTGACCGTTGGAACATGTGTCAGTTCCTTAGTGACCTAGGGTCATTTCGGACAAATCAGGTCGGGTTGCCAAGTGGCTATGAATAGCCCACCCCCTACAACCATAAACGGTTGGCTGCTCAGATTCAGAGTACGGCTTTTGTCGTTTGAGAGCAACCCACCTCGAAGCCTTTGAGAGAGAATTGCTTGCGAGGATAAAGCCCTAACCACCCAGAGCCAAATAGAATTAGGCATCACTTAAGTCTTCTTGTCTGTGTGATCTGAAGACTTATTACACTTGAGGACTGTGCATCCTCCTGCCGGTTAGGCGTCGCATTCTGAGCATCCAAGAGACATTGTGGATTGCCGGTGAACAAAGTCTATGAAGGTTTGGGAGTCTACCTTGAAGACTTACCAGAGTGATTGGGCGAGGTCTGTGCGACCTTAGCTCAAGGGGAATACGGTGAGGACTGGGTGTCCTGAGCTGCATGTTCAGGACTGGGTGTCCGGGACTGTGTGTCCTAAGGTTTAAATACCTAGCCGCCCTAACCAGACGTACAGTTGTCACAGCAACTGGAACTGGTCCAACAAATCATTGTCTTCAGCGAGTCACTGGTTTCATCTTCCCTTCCCTTTACTTACTGTTACTCCTTGTGAAGTCATTGTATGTTCGCACTATCTTTTGTCTTCACTGAGTGACTGCGTGTTCTGTGTGGCTTCACAATATCTTCCTACCTGATCCTTACTACTTTGCCGCTATTAGTCATTGTGCTTTCACTCTATTGAATACTTGACTATGGCTTGCCTAGTGTAGTCTACCTTCCGCTGCAGGGTAATAGGTTTATTTCTATCGTTTGTCTTCATAACTTCCATGTTTTGAAGACTTTCATCAAAATCGCCTATTCACCCCCCTCTAGTCGATATAACGCATTTTCAATTGGTATCAGAGCAAGATGCTCCCTTGTTCTGTGTGATTCGGTTTAACCATCTGGAGTTTTAGCTATGTCGACTGCAGGGATAATTAAAGTCTCCGCTGCGTGCCCCGTCTTCGATGGAACTGAATATCCCTACTGGAAGAATAAGATGCGCATGCATCTTGAAGCCATTGACGTCGACCTATGATATGTCGTCAAGAACGGCGTTCCCAAGGCTGGAGAAGGTATCACTACTGCTGATGTCAAGAAGTTCGTTCAACTGGACTCTAATGCCAAGAATATCATCTGTGGTCATCTGACCAAAGGACAGTATGGCCGTGTGAGTTCTTTGGAAACATCTAAGCTGGTCTGGGACTGGCTCTCCAAGGTCAATGAAGGCGTCTCATCCCAGAGAGATCAGAGAATCAGTGTCCTTCGCAACCTCTTCAACCGCTTCAAGCGAAATGACAATGAGAATGTCCAACTCACATTTGACCGACTCACTGACATCACAAATGAGCTTCAAGCCCTCGGCGCTACTAAGATCACCAAACATGAAGTCGTCAAGACACTACTGAGATCACTTGATAGTTCGTTTTACACCCTAGCCCTGATGATTCAAGAACGTCCTGATTTCAAGACACTCGATCCGTCTGACATACTTGAGAGGCTCAACACACATGAGTTTCAGCTTCTGAGAAAAAGAGATATCTACGGTCCAAACTATGGGCGAACTCGTGCCTTGAAGGCAAAAGCTGTCTCCTCATCTGAAGAAGAATCTGACAGCAGTTCGGATAATCCTGAAGACATTGGAAGGGAACTTGCTATGCTTGTGAAGAAGTTCCAAAAATTCACCAAGAAGAAAGGTTTCAGAAAGTCTTCCCGATCAAGCTCAAGGAATGATTTAGCTTCTGCTCACGACTACAAGAAGAAAACATGTCACAAGTGCAAGAAACCTGGCCACTTCATCTCTGAGTGTCCACAGTGGGACAATGAGAACAAAAAGAAGAAGAAGAGCAAGGAATATGACTCCGACGACAAGAAGAAGAAGAAGAAATACTCAAAGTCTTCTTCCAAGTCTTCCTCGAAGTCTTCATCACACAAGAAGAGCTCATCTGGAAAGTCACGTGTGTTTGTTGGCAAGGAAATGGATTCAGAGGAGGAGTCCGCTTCTGAGGAGGCGGAGGTGGAGTCTGAGGAGGAGTCTGATTCAGGCGTCGCAAGTCTGGCTACAGCATACGTTGCCAAGTCCATCTTCAACACTGAAGATAATGACTTCATCACCGACACTGATGCAAATGACAAGGACTACTCCGCTTCTACCTACTGCTTCATGGCATGCGGTGCCAAGGTAAACACACGCACTACTCACTATCAAACATCTAGTGACGATGACTCTGATTGTGGTTCAAAACCCAACTACAAAACACTTGCTAAAATTGCAACTGAACAACAGAAAGCTATGGAACATATTCAAAAACTGTTAGACAGAAGCGATGATCTGTTAGGTGCTGAAATGACTCGATCTGAATCCTTAATTGAAGACATAAAAAATCTTCACGTTAAGTATAAGGAACTTGAAAGTCGTCATGAAACTCTCTCAACAACTCATGAAAAGCTTGCCTATGATTATCTTCAAAGGAAGCAAGATCTTGAGAAATTGAGAGTGGCTCATGAAGATCTTCAAAAGGAAAACGAGTCACTTCGCGCCGAACAGATCAACTCCGCTCAGGAAGGATTTGAACCACCATGTCTTAAACGCATTGAGCGTGATAATGCTACTACTGTTGCTGAATGTTCTACTACTGCTACTGTTGCAATATCTTCAACTGTTGATGTGGGAACTAACCCCTCTGCTGAGGATTCCACTGCTATTGCTGATGAGAATGCTAGGTTGAAGACATTGCTTGAAATAGGGATGTACAGAAGTCTTAAAGGGCATCAGACACTATGTGATGTCCTCAAAAAGCAGATTTTGAACCGAAACCCGAGGAAAGAGGGTGTTGGGTTCGTAAGGAAAATGAATGCTGATGGCTCTTACTGGAAACCTGAGCAGTACCCCAAAACCACATGGGTTGCTGCAAAGGAATTTTCAGCAGATCCATCCACTCTATCTGGGTTCACTTGTGCTAACCCCATTATCATTGATGAATCCTTTGATGCAAACTATAAATTGTTTAAGAATCAGAATGGTGTAGTGTTTGCCAGGTACATTGGTACTAACTGCAGGAATGGACCGCCTATGAAGAAGATCTGGGTTCCGAAAAGGTGTCTGGAGAATCTTCCTGTGAATGTCATCATGACACCTCACGTGAAGAAGACAAACCTCAGACCAAAGGCTTCATACGGTCCAAAGGCTTCATATAGACATAGGACTCACCTAAGTCGCACTAACGCAAATGTTTTGCAGGAAAACCATACTCAGGCATATGAATATGAGAGCGGTTCATCAAACCGCCATGTTCATAAGACCAAGAACTATTCTGCTTATTCTTATGAGTACTATTGTCCGTCTGCAAGACTATTTGCTAGGGCTCCAAAGCCAAAGTTCTTAGATGCTGCACTTAGACTTATTGCTTCTAAGCCACCCTTCAAGATGTGGGTGGCTAAGAAAGCTTAACTCTCTTTTGCAGGGAAAGGTCTCCAGCAGAAAACCAATATCGTCTGACGCTATTGCTGGGGACCTTAAACATCTTGTAGGGCGCAAGATCAAATGCCCGAATGGTCTTACTATGTACTTCATTCCTGAATCGCTTGCTACTCTCCCTATTAGTCCAAATCTGGATCTAAGCTTTCATAACCCACTGGTTCGTCAAATGTTTTTGCTTCACAATGCTCTTCGTGAAGCCTATCCCCCTAACTGCACTGTAGGGTACGACACCAGCGTCTTCAGAATGGATTATTGATAGTGGGTGTACAAATCACATGACTGGCAAAAGAAGCCTTCTTATGGACTCAACCTTACGTCCATCCGACAAAAGCCACATCACATTTGCTGACACTGGTAAAAGTAAGGTCTTGGGTCTAGGTAGAGTTGCAATCTCAAGGGATCAACACATGGATAAAGTCATGCTTGTTGAATCCCTTGGCTTCAACTTAATGTCTGTCTCAATGCTTTGCGATTTAAACATGATCGTAATATTTGGAAAATATCGTTGCCTTGTTCTAATGGAATCTGACAAGTCTCTAGTATTTGAAGGGTATTGAAAAGATGATTTGTACGTGGTAGATTTCTCAGCAGGACCACAGCTTGCCATATGTCTTCTAGCAAAAGCTTCAGAATGCTGGCTCTGGCATCAGAGGCTTGGACATGCTGGCATGAGGAACCTCCACACCCTGGCAAAGAAGAAGCATGTCATAGGCATCGAGGGCGTCAAGTTCAAGAAAGATCACTTATGCGGTGCCTGTGAGGCAGGAAAGATGACGAGGGCCAAACATCCCTCGAAGACAATCATGACCACTACTCGACCCTTCGAACTGCTTCACATGGATCTTTTCGGTCCCACTCATTACTCAACTCTTACTACTACTGCTTGTCTCTATGGCTTTGTCATTGTTGATGATTATTCTAGATATACTTGGGTGCACACAATCCTCTACAAGATTGAAGTGCAGGATGTCTTCAGACGCTTCGCCAATCGAGCAATGAACAACTATGGCGCCAAGATAAAGCATATCAGAAGTGACAATGGCACTGAATTCAAGAACACTGGCCTTTATACATATCTTGATAACTTGGGCATCACACATGAATTCTCAGCCCCGTACACGCCACAGCAGAATGGGGTCGTCGAACGCAAGAACAGAACACTCATTGAGATGGCCAGAACGATGCTAGATGATTACAAGACTCCAAGAAAATTCTGGCCTGAAGCCATTGATACTGCATGCCATACAATCAATCGTGTTTATCTTCACAAGCTTCTGAACAAGACATCTTATGAGCTCCTTACTGGCAAGAAGCCAAATGTCAGTTACTTTAGAGTATTTGGCGCCAGGTGCTGGATCAAGGACCCACATCACACCTCAAAGTTGCACCAAAAGCACATGAGGGTTTAGGATTCGCACTCCTACAGAGTCTTCAATCTCTTTCATTACAAAGTGGTTGAAATAGTGGATGTGCGGTTCGATGAGACCAACGGTTCACAAAGAGAGCAACTGCCAAATGTGCTAGATGAAGTTCCATCCAGTGAATCAATCAAGCTAATGGGAACTGGAGAAATTATACCTTCTGAAGCTCATCCTGAAGAAGAACTTATCATATCAGCACCTGATCAACATGAAGACAATGCTCAGCCTGAAGACGTTCCTTCTAACAATGACAGTGATCAGCAAGAGCAAAATCTTCGCCCTGTACATCCTCGCGTTGCCAATGAAGTGCAGATTGAAAGAATAATTGATAGCATCAATGCACCCGGTCCACTCACTCGTTCAAGGGCAACTCATCTAGCAAATTTCTATGGGCACTTCGCATTCGTCTCAATAACATAACCCAAGAAAGTTGAAGAAGCCTTCATGGAACCTGAATGGATTCAAGCTATGCAAGACGAGCTTCAACAGTTTGAGCTGAATAATGTATGGGAACTGGTCAAGCGTCCCGATCCTCGGAAGCACAACATAATAGGCACCAAATGGATATACCGCAACAAGCAAGATGAGCATGGTCAAGTGGTTAGAAACAAAGCTCGTCTCGTTGCTCAAGGATATACTCAAGTGGAAGGCATTGACTTTGATGAAACATTTGCTCCTGTGGCTAGACTTGAAGCCATACGCATACTGCTGGCCTATGCAAATCATCACAACATACTTCTTTATCAAATGGATGTGAAGAGCGCCTTCCTCAATGGCAAGATTGAAGAAGAAGTGTATGTTGCACAACCTCTTGGCTTTGAAGATCCAAAACATCCTGACATGGTATACAAGCTCAACAAGGCACTGTATGGCCTCAAACAAGCCCCTCGGGCCTGGTATGACACACTCAAATACTTCCTGAAGAGCAAAGGCTTCATACCTGGTTCTCTCGACCCCACTCTCTTCACGAAGACATATGATGGTGAACTGTTGAAAGTGCGTTATATCGACTAGAGGGGGGGTGAATAGGCGATTTTTATGAAAGTCTTAAAAACGTGAAAGTTATGAAGACAAACGATAGAAATAAACCTATTACCCTGCAGTGGAAGGTAGACTACACTAGGCAAGCCATAGTCAAGTATTCAATAGAGTGAAAGCACAATGACTAATAGCAGCAATGTAGTAAGGATCAGGAAGGAAGATATTGTGAAGCCACACAGAACATGCAGTTACTCAGTGAAGACAAAAGCTGGTACGAACATACAATAACTTCACAAGGAGTAACAGTAAGTAAAGGGAAGGGAAGATGAAACCAGTGACTTGCTGAAGACAATGATTTGTTGGACCAGTTCCAGTTGATGTGACAACTATACGTCTGGTTAGGGCGGCTAGGTATTTAAACCTTAGGACACACAGTCCCGGATACCCAGTCCTGAACACGCAGCTCAGGACACCCAGTCCTCACCGTATTCCCCTTGAGCTAAGGTCACACAGACCTCGCCCAATCACTCTGGTAAGTCTTCAAGGTAGACTCCCAAACCTTCACAGACTTCGTTCACCGGCAATCCACAATGTCTCTTGGATGCTTAGAACGCGACGCCTAACCGGCTGGAGGATGCACAGTCCTCAAGTGTAATAAGTCTTCAGATCACACAGACAAGAAGACTTAAGTGATGCCTAATTCTCTTTGGCTCTGGGTGGTTAGGGCTTTATCCTCGCAAGGAATTCTCTCTCAAAGGCTTCGAGGTGGGTTGCTCTCAAACGACAAAAGCCGTACTCTGAATCTGAGCAGCCAACCGTTTATGGTTGTAGGGGGTGGGCTATTTATAGCCACTTGGCAACCCGACCTGATTTGTCCGAAATGACCCTGGGTCACTAAGGAACTGACACGTGTTCCAACGGTCAGATTTCAAACTCACACAAAAACTTTACTTGGGCTGAAAGCAAAGCTGACTTGCCCGACTCTAGACAAGATTCGCTCTCATAGTCTTCACTCGAAGACATAAGTTTTTTTTGGTTAGGCATCACTTCAGTCAGTCGGACTGGTTCTCTTGGACCCCACTTAACAGTACGGTGGTTCCTATGATTCAACACAAAAGAAAAAGAACTACGAAAGATCTAAGTCTTTGACCTCCATAGGCTTCATGTGGTGTCTTCTCTTGTCATAGTCTTCAATGTGAATATCTTCATATACCACCTTTGACTTCAATGTCTTCACACATTTTTAGGGGTCATCTCTGGTAGGAAAACCGAATCAATGAGAGACTTCTACCTGTGTTATCCTGCAATTCTTACAAACACATTAGTCCGTCAACTAGGTTTGTCGTCAATACTCCAAAACCAACTAGGGGTGGCACTAGATGCACTCACAATCTCCCCCTTTTTGGTGATTGATGACAAACTAGTTGATGTTTTCAATGGGGAATATAATCTGTGAAATTGTAAAGGATAAGGAATTGTCTTCATAAGTTGCAAGGGCTCCCCCTGAAGATGTGCATATAAGTAATTTGCTTTTGGAATGCAAATGCACATGGCAGGTTGTACTTGTGGAGATCCACTTCAACTTATGATGACAATCCACTATGCATGTGAAAGTATATGAAGATAATGACATGCATAATGGAAAATGGACGTCTGCAGAATGATCTAAGTGCGGAATTTATCGTCGCACATGCGGAATTTATCATCGCATCACAAAGTGGCAAATAAGTAGCAGACGACCATCGAGTTTAAGTGTTACAACTCAAAGAACCAAATGTATCAAACGAGAGTTGTAAACACGAAGCAAAATATGAAGCACCCACCCATATGGACCCGCTTGAAGACTATCAACCTCATATGCTTCTCCCCCTTTTGTCGGTAAGGACCAAAAAGGTTTGAAGACATAGAGCATCTACTCGTTCCCATGAGGAGTAGGTGAAGCAGCAGGGTCGTTGGTGGTGTTTGGCGGTGCAGAAGAGCTTGGAGCAGAGTCGAAGCGTGCTGAAGGAGGTGGCGGTGAAGTAGCATCGTCTTCATCCTCGATCACTCTGGCAGTCACAGTTGCAGCAGAGGAAGAGAACTCAGAGTCTTCAAGGGATGGAGTTTGTCGCAGCACTGCCCTTCGAGGAGGTGTGGAGTCAAACTTGAAACGCTCAGTGAAGCCGTCCTCTTGAAGATCATCTTCAGAACACATCAGCGTCAGCCCTTTCCATGTGCGGCGAGCGGTTTCATGGGCAACAAAAGCATTCTTGGTGGCAAGATTGCGAATGCGATTAACATCCACCAAGAGGCTTTGCATCTGACGCTTCAGCCAGTCATGATGCCTATCCTGTTTCTGATGAAGAGCCACAAGAAGCTCTCGGTCATTGAGAACATGAGTGCGCTTCTTGGGTCGTGGAGCAGTTGTACTATCAGTGGCTTTAGTGAGAGTAGGATGTGGTGCACGTGTAGTGCCAGCCAAATGATAGACACGAGTGACTGCTTCAACTCCTTCAATGTTCTGAGAGAAACTCTGATGCTCTGCATTCTGAAGACTTAGAGGTTCCTTGGCAGGCTCAGGATAGATGGCTTCAATTGACATATCCACATCAGGCAGAAAAATCCGATGATTGCGAGCAGATGGCTGGTATGAGATAGCAGAGTGAAGTTTGATCAGCCGCATTACCCATGGGGCATAGAACTTCAAGCCAAACAGATCAAAGCCGGATGCAGCAAGTTGGCGAATGAAGAAGTCCCATGCATTGGAGCATTTTCCATGAAGAATATAGAAGACCAAAGTCTTCATTGCACCCTCAAGCTTGGCATGTGGAGAGTGCCCTTTGATGGGCCAGAGAGTTCACCTGATGATGTGATAAATGGTTCTTGGCAGATACTCAAGGTCTTCAATGAAGAACTCCGTGGGATGAGCAGCATCTTGGGGCAATGGCTTCATCATACTGAGCATCTGACTCATATCAGGTTCAGTCTTCTGAAAGATGCTCTCAATGGCTTCACTATGAAGCTGACAGCCTGAAAGTGCATTATATCGACTAGAGGGGGGGTGAATAGGCGGTTTTTATGAAAGTCTTCAAAACGTGGAAGTTATGAAGACAAACGATAGAAATAAACCTATTACCATGCACCGAAAGGTAGACTACACTAGGCAAGCCATAGTCAAGTATTCAATGAAGTGAAAGCACAATGACTTAATAGCAACAATGTAGTAAGGATTAGTAGGAAGATATTATGAAGCCATACAGAGCATGCAGTCACTCAGTGAAGACAAAAGATAGTGCAAACATACAATGACTTCACAAGGAGCAACAGTAAGTAAAGGGAAGGGAAGATGAAACCAGTGACTCGTTGAAGACAATGATTTGTTGGACCAGTTCCAGTTGCTGTGACAACTGTACGTCTGGTTGGGGCGACTAGGTATTTAAACCTTAGGACATATAGTCCCGGACACCTAGTCCTGAACACGCAGCTCAGGACACCCAGTCCTCACCGTAATCCCCTTGAGCTAAGGTCACACAGACCTCGCCCAATCACTCTGGTAAGTCTTCAAGGTAGACTCCCAAACCTTCACAGACTTCGTTCACCGGCAATCCACAATGTCTCTTGGATGCTCAGAACGCGACGCCTAACCGGCTGGAGGATGCACAGTCTTCAAGTGTAATAAGTCTTCAGATCACACAGACAAGAAGACTTAAGTGATGCCCAATTCTCTCTGGCTCTGGGTGGTTAGGGCTTTATCCTCACAAGGAATTCTCTCTCAAAGGCTTCGAGGTGGGTTGCTCTCAAACGACAAAAGCCATACTCTCAATCTGAGCAGCCAACCGTTTATGGTTGTGGGGGGTGGGCTATTTATAGCCACTTGGCAACCCGACCTGATTTGTCCGAAATGACCCTGGGTCACTAAGGAACTGACACATGTTCCAACGGTCAGATTTCAAACTCACACGGCAACTTTACTTGAGCTACAAGCAAAGCTGACTTGTCCAACTCTAGACAAGATTCGCTCTCATAGTCTTCACTTGAAGACATAAGTTTTTTTTGGTTAGGCATCACTTCAGTCAGTCGGACTGGTTCTCTTGGACCCCACTTAACAGTACGGTGGTTCCTATGACTCAACACAAAAGAAAAAGAACTACGAAAGATCTAAGTCTTCGAGCTCCATAGGCTTCATGTGGTGTCTTCTCTTGTCATAGTCTTCAATGTGAATATCTTCATATACCACCTTTGACTTCAATGTCTTCATACATTTTTAGGGGTCATCTCTAGTAGGAAAACCGAATCAATGAGGGACTTCTACCTGTGTTATCCTGCAATTCTCACAAACACATTAGTCCCTCAACTAGGTTTGTCGTCAATACTCCAAAACCAACTAGGGGTGGCACTAGATGCACTTACAATCTCCCCCTTTTTGGTGATTGATGACAAACTAGTTGAAGTTTTCAACGGGGAATATAATCTGTGAAATTGTAAAGGATAAGGAATTGTCTTCATAAGTTGCAAGGGCTCCCCCTGAAGATGTGTATATAGGTAATTTGCTTTTGGAATGCAAATGCACATGGCAGGTTGTACTTGTGGAGATCCACTTCAACTTATGATGACAATCCACTATGCATGTGAATGTATATGAAGATAATGACATGCATAATGGAAAATGGACGTCTGCAGAATGATCTAAGTGCGGAATTTATCGTCGCACATGCGGAATTTATCATCGCAAAACAAAGTGGCAGATAAGTAGCAGACGACCATCGAGTTTAAGTGTTACAACTCAAAGAACCAAATGTAGCAAAACGAGAGTTGTAAGCACGAAGCAAAATATAAAGCACCCGCCCATATGGACCCACTTGAAGACTATCAACCTCATATGCTTCTCCCCCTTTTGTCAGTAAGGACCAAAAAGGTTTGAAGACATAGAGCATCTACTCGTTCCCATGCGGAGTAGGTGAAGTAGCAGGGTCGTTGGTGGTGTTTGGCGGTGCTGAAGAGCTTGGAGTAGAGTTGACGCGTGCTGAAGGAGGTGGTGGTGAAGTAGCATCATCTTCATCCTCGATAATTCTGGCAGTCACTGTTGCAGCAGATGAAGAGAACTCAGAGTCTTCAAGGGGTGGAGTTCCTAGCAGCACAGCTCTTCGAGGAGGTGCGGAGTCAAACTTGAATCGCTCAGTGAAGCCATCCTCTTGGAGATCATCTTCAGAACACATCATCGTTAGCCCTTTCCATGTACGGCAACATGTTTCATGGGCAACGAAGGCATTCTTGGTGGCAAGATTGCGAATGCGATTAACTTCCACCAAGAGGCTTTTCGTCTGACGCTTCAGCCAGTCATGATGCCTATCCTGTTTCTGATGAAGAGCCACAAAAAGCTCTCGGTCGTTGAGAACACGAGTGCGCTTCTTGGATCTTGGAGCAGTTGTACTATCAGTGGCTTCAGTAGACGCAGGGTGTGGTGCACATGTAGTGCCAGCCAAAGGATACACCCGAGTGACTGCTTCAACTCCTTCAATGTTCTGTGAGAAACTCTGATGCTCTGCATTCTGAAGACTTAGAGGTTCCTTTGCAGGCTCAGGATAGATGGCTCTAGTAGAGATATCCACATCAGGCAGAAAAATCCTATGATTGCGAGCAGATGGCTGATATGAGATATCGGAGTGAACTTTAATTAGCCGCATTACCCATGGGGCGTAGAACTTCAAGCCAAACAGATCAGAGCCCGATGCAGCAAGTTGGCGGATGAATAAGTCCTGTGCATTGAAGCATTTTCCATGAAGAATATAGAAGACCAAAGTCTTCTTTGCACCCTCAAGCTTGGCATTTGGAGAGTGCCCTTTGATGGGCCAGAGAGTTCGCCTGATGATGTGATAGATGGTTCGTGGCAGATACTCACGGTCTTCAACGAAGAACTCTGTTGGATAAGCAGCATCTTGGGGCAATGGCTTCATCATGCTGAGCATCTGACTCATATCAGGTTCCGGCCTCTTAAAGATGCTCTCAATAGCTTCACTATGCAGCTGACAGCCATGCTCGTAGAGATCGCCAGGAGTGGGCAAACCAGTGAGCTCAATGATGTCAAATGCATTGGCTTCGTGATGAACATTTCCGGTCATCCACTCTAGGACCCAAGTCTTCGGATCTCTGCTGTACCCGCGGATGTGAAGTGTGGCATAGAATTGGAGCAGCAGCTCTTCATTCCAATGCTCTTGGTCAGTAACGAACGGCAGCAATCCAACTTCCTTGAAGCAATCCAAAGCTTCTTCCAGACAGGGTAGACTAGCTATGGCTTCAATGTCAAGGCGCTTGTGTGGGAGGATGCGACCTTGGTTGTAAAGAATGCATGAGTAATAGCTTCGCTGAGGATAGCTCCAGAACTGATCAAATGATATCATTTCCCTTGAGTAGGGGTTCCTGGAGCTATCAAAGAATGTGTTGTCTGTCCTGAAGCCATTGATATTGAAGGAGCCAGGTGCTGATGCAGGACCTGGGAACCTTGGCAGTCTTGGGATTGGCTTCTGTACCTGAGGTCTGTGCTCAACATGATAGTCGAACTGGGGACCGGCAGCAGACTCAGGAACAGAAGTGACGGGATCAATGGCTTCGCTGTCTTCTTCTTCCATTGGGGAGGGCTCCACATTAGCTTCATTGGTGGTTGTGGCAGCCGCAAGATTTTCATCCTCCACTTGACGAGATGGAGGGTCGGTCACAAGCACGTTCTCCTTGAGAACTGCTTCTTGGTGGGATACGGGAGTGGGAACTTGTGGGACTTCTTCTTCTGCGGCTGATGCAGCCGGATTGTCTTCAGCAGAGACTTGAGGCCTTGGACCTTTGCGAAGCCTGCGCAACACGGGCGACGCCTATGGAGTTGGAGTGGGTTGGGCCTCATAGTCTTCTTCCTCTTGTGGACGATCTCCCATGAAGCATCCTGTGCAATCGGCGTCAGTGGACGACCAATGCTGATGAGTTCGCTGTTCTGAGGAAGGACTGCACCATCTTCTACATTGTCATGTTGACCAATGTCTTCAGCAGCGATGGGATCAGCTGCTGGAAAGTCTTCAGCTTCATGAGCCTCTGTGGAAGCAGGCTCATGGATAGTCAGTTGGCGTTCATGGCGTTCAACTTCAGGATAGACCATAGAAATGGGTTCAACTATCAAGGGCTCTGTGGGAGCTGCCTGATCTTTCTTGGTCTTCCTCTTCTTCTTGGAGGGGGCAGTTGGAGAGGCTTCAGAATGTTTCCTATTCCTGGCTTCAGCCTCAGCAGTCCTTGTCTTCTTGAGCTCTGAAGCCGTTGACCGGCTTTTTGGCTTCGAGCCAGTCATTTTAGTTGTGAAGACAATAGGAACTGCTTCCTACCTTGGTGCGCCAGGTTCAGCCGTAGCAGGCTTCTTCTTCTTCTTTGCGGTCATCCTGGGGTCGATGCCAGGACGCCCAAGGGCCTTGCGCTTCTCAGCTTCATTGTAGGCTTGCACACATCTGTCAGCCAGAGTCTTCATGCGCTCACACGAACCCTGAGCTTCTGCATGTTTCTTTACAAAGCCTTCCTTGAGCTCGTGCATCATACTCTTGAAGTTCTTCACTTCCTGCACGCTGAGCTTGGCCATATGCTTCTTGAACTGAGCCTTTTCATAGTCAATATTTTGCTTCAGTTCAACAATGCGCTGGGCAATAGCGAGTTCTGAAGCAATGGCGCCTTGGAAGGCGACACTGAGGCCAATTGGTAGCTGCAGATCTTCAAAGCTGATGTTTGGCGTGTCAAACCACTCGTCAATGAAGTTGTGGATGATGGTCACATCAAAGAGAGGCAGATCATTGAAGATTTCTGCTTCTTCTTTGCTCTTGATGAGTTGCTCAAGAGCGTCATCTGCTAGATCTTCATCACTTGACAGATCAATGTCATCATTGCGCAGAATGGCAGCAGCAGTTAGCTCTTGTCCGGTGTGAGGCAGAGGCATCTTGACTTTCTGGGGCTTGGAGATGCGAGATAAGTCTTCCGACTGCACACTGTCTTCAGGAGGTGCAGTTGCCAGTGGCTTCGCCCTTGAGATTTTTGGTGAGGGGGCAGGCTTTGAAGCTTTAGGCTTCTTCATCTTCTTTGTCTTCGGCGCTGCAGGAGCTTCTTCTGATTCAGCGTCAGCTGCAGGCTCATTCACTGTAGTCCCTTGAACTAAGATGCGGGTGATGAGGCCTTCAAGGTTGTTGAAAGGACCGATGACATTGGGTTCTGCATCTCGTGTGCCATCTGCCCTTGGTGCTGAGGGACCAGGGTTGAAGTCTAACCCCAAAGTCTTCTTGTTCTTCTTCGCTGAGTTCTGGGCAAACTGAAAGTTGCGCTTGAACAGATTGTCGTCACGACACCATAGTAGTGACGATGGGTGTGCATCAGCTGGCTGTGGCCCACGGACCATGCAGGGATAGAAGCCTTGAACAATGGCTTCATCTCTGGACCTGGGTAGAAGATTCTTGTATTGGATGTCTCCCCATGGTCTCTTGATGGCATTTTTCTCAGCATATTCTTGGGTTACAAATCGGTATTTGAACCATTGTTCTACCCAATATCTTCGAATCCATTGGATTCGGGTCTTGCGCTGATTGTAATCCTCTTCAGGATCTGTCTTGTACAGTTCTGAGAGTTCATCTGGCAGATCTCTGGATGTTTCTCCATGACGCTTTCTGCCACCCTTCCTTGCTGCTTTCTCTGAAGCCATAAACTTTAACTTGAAAGGCTTCAACACGTTCAAAGGCTTCAAAGGTTTTCGCTTGCTGGACCAAGAGGAACTGGCTTCGGGAGAATTAATGTGATGCTGTAAGAATTCTGCAAATGAATGCAGACTATGAGAACCAAAGGATTCTCCCACGGACATGTACCTGTGACAGCATTAAGGTGCGAGGGAAGGGGAAGAGGTCATATGCATTCTCAGAATATTTTGAAGATAAATCAGTTTAGAAGACATTGACCTCTTTTTGCGAAGACATTCACTCATAGATAAGGAGTTGGTTCCAGATTTGTACGAATCCACAAATCAGTACAAGTGAGGAATCTAACTACTTTGTGAAGCATAAGTGAATATACTAGGCATGTTATGAGATGCAGTATGAGAGAGATCTAACTTGTGTGAATAGAAATTGCTTGTGGTAGAAAGTGACAAATCCATAGGATCAACGGTGCTGTAAAAAGGAAGTTTTATTTACCACACTAAGAACTGCTAGACGAAGTGGAAGATGAGGCCGAGCAGTTCGATCTTCCGTGCCCTAACTTGGCGACGGAGGACACCTACGGCGACGGCGGAGAGGATGATGTCCGCGGTCGGCGTGAAGACGACATCGGAGAGGTCGCGGCAGCGAAGCGCTTCGTCGCCGGCGTCGTCGAGGACTAGCGGTGGCGCTAGGGTTCGTGCGAGAGTGGAAGAAGAGATAATGACCGCTGTGAAGTGTGTATTTATAGGTACATGGGCGGCACTGCGCTATTACATAGGTGCCCCTGGCGATTCGCATCTGAGGAACACGTGGCCATTATGCGGAATTTTGGGGTTTGTTCCACGTCCCACGCACGCCTTGATTGTTGGGTGGACGTTCCTACTTCATGTGGAGGAATGAGCATTGAAAACAGACTTAATGGTTGTCTCTGTATCTTCTGTTGACAAGGACGCAGAGAAGACATTCGACAGTTTCAGTAGAATGCATATGATTTGGAGAGATAGAATTTGAGATAGAAAGCATAGAGAGGTTAGGGTCCGATCACATTCACTTAGTTCAAAAGATTCAACAATGAAGACATATCTATAAGTGAATGCTGTAGAGAATAGAACACTAATATATATATATATATATATATATATATATATATATATATATATATAATCAACATAGTGAAGATAATCATGAAGATATGTTGAGATCGAAGCCAAACCAAATGTGAAGACATTGCAAGGTAACGTCATGAGTGAAACACTTCAAAATAGAACATTTGGTGGTAGCGTTACCCACCGTATAGGAAGTATTAGACCCAGACACGACGCACAATTATCGTGGCGCTCCGAAGTCAAATTCCACATTAATGTATTCACACTTAGAATGTATGTCTTCATTGATTGAAGATATACTTTACTTCATGTGTTGCACATCTAAGTCATCAATATGCATAAGGGTTAGGATGTGTGCCTGATCACAGGACATTTGAGGATTCCAGGATATTTAGCTCACACCGTAACTTGCAAAATCTCTTCTCATCCAAGGGCTTGGTGAAGATATCTGCCAATTGCTCTTCAGTGTTGACGTGTATGATATCAATATCTTCCTTCACAACATGATCTCTGAGAAAGTGATGACGAATTTCAATGTGCTTTGTCTTCGAGTGCTGAACTGGGTTGTTGGCGATCTTGATGGCGCTTTCGTTGTCGCAGTAAAGTGGCACTTGCTTCAGATGAATGCCATAGTCCTTCAGTGTTTGCTTCATCCATAGAAGCTGAGCGCAGCAAGATCCAGCAGCAATGTATTCAGATTCAGCAGTGGAGAGAGATACACAGTTCTGCTTCTTTGAAGACCAACATACAAGTGATCGTCCCAGAAAGTGACATGTGCCTGATGTAGACTTACAATCAACTTTGTCACCAGAATAATCAGCATCCGAGAATCCAACCAGATCAAACTCTGAGCCCTTTGGATACCATAATCCTAGAGTTGGGGTGTGAGCCAAATATCGAAGAATTCGCTTCACAGCTAAGTGATGCGACTCCTTTGGTGCCGCTTGAAATCGAGCACACATGCAAACACTAAGCATAATATCTGGCCTAGATGCACATAGATAAAGTAAAGAACCAATCATGGAGCGGTATACCTTTTGATCAAACTCTTTACCATTGTCGTCGGGACCCAGATGATGTTTGGCTGGCATTGGTGTTGTGAAGCCTTTGCAGTCTTGCATACCGAACTTCTTCAGGCAATCTTTGAGATACTTCTCTTGAGATATGAAGATGCCATTGCGTTGTTGTCGTATTTGAAGACCGAGGAAGAACTTCAGCACTCCCATCATGGACATATGATATTGCTTTTGCATCATATATCCAAACTCTTCACTGTACTTCTGATTGGTGCAGCCGAAGATAATGTCATCCACATATATTTGGCACACAAACTGTTCACCATCATATGTCTTCGTGAAGAGAGTAGGGTCTAGGGAACCAGGTATGAAGCCTTTGCTCTTCAGGGAGT
This sequence comes from Triticum aestivum, assembly GCF_018294505.1. Lineage (NCBI taxonomy): Eukaryota > Viridiplantae > Streptophyta > Magnoliopsida > Poales > Poaceae > Triticum > Triticum aestivum. The sequence continues at coordinate 413,246,772 of NC_057806.1, forward strand.
ATTTGAGTGTGTCATACCAGGCCCGAGGGGCTTGTTTGAGGCCATATAGTGCTTTGTTGAGCTTGTATACCATGTCAGGATGTTTTGGATCTTCAAAGCCAGGCGGTTGTGCAACATACACTTCTTCTTCAACCTTGCCATTGAGAAAAGTACTCTTCACATCCATTTGATATAGAAGTATGTTGTGATGATTTGCATATGCCAGCAGTATGCGTATGGCTTCAAGTCTAGCCATAGGAGCAAATGTTTCATCGAAGTCAATGCCTTCCACTTGAGTATATCCTTGAGCAACGAGACGAGCTTTGTTTCTGACAACTTGACCATGCTCATCTTGCTTGTTGCGGTATATCCATTTGGTGCCTATTATATTGTGCTTCCGTGGATCAGGACGCTTAACTAGTTCCCATACACTATTCAGCTCAAACTGTTGAAGCTCTTCTTGCATAGCTTGAATCCACTCAAGTTCCATGAAGGCTTCTTCAACTTTCTTGGGTTCTGTTATTGAGACGAATGCGAAGTGCCCACAGAAATTTTCTAGCTGAGTTGCCCTTGAACGAGTGAGTGGACCGGGTGCATTGATGCTATCAGTTATTCTTTCAATCTGCACTTCATTGGCAACGCGAGGATGTACAGGGCGAAGACTTTGCTCTTGCTGATCATTGTCGTTGTTAGAAGGAATGTCTTCAGGCTGAGCATTGTCTTCATGTTGATTAGGTGCTGAGATGATAAGTTCTTCTTCAGGATGAGCTTCAGAAGGTATAATTTCTCCAGTTCCCATTAGCTTGATTGATTCACTGGATGGAACTTCATCTAGCATATTTGGCAGTTACTCTCTTTGTGAACCATTGGTCTCATTGAACCGCACATCCACTGTTTCAACCACTTTGTAATGAAAGAGATTGAAGACTCTGTAGGAGTGCGAATCCTTTCCATATCCAAGCATAAAACCCTCATGTGCTTTTGGTGCAAACTTTGAGGTGTGATGTGGGTCCTTGATCCAGCACCTTGCGCCAAATACTCTGAAGTAACTGACATTTGGCTTCTTGCCAGTAAGGAGATCATAGGATGTCTTGTTCAGAAGCTTGTGAAGATAAACACGATTGATTGTATGGCATGCAGTATCAATGGCTTCAGACCAGAATTTTCTTGGGGTCTTGTATTCATCTAGCATCATTCTGGCCATCTCAATGAGTGTTCTGTTCTTGCGTTCGACGACGCCATTCTGCTATGGCGTGTACGGGGCTGAGAATTTATGTGTGATGCCCAAGGTATCATGATATGTATCAAGGCCACTGTTCTTGAATTCAGTGCCATTGTCACTTCTGATGTGCTTTATCTTGGCGCCATAATTGTTCATAGCTCGATTGGTGAAGCGTCTGAAGACATCCTGCACTTCAGTCTTGTAAAGGATTATGTGCACCCAAGTGTATCTAGAGTAATCATCAACAATAACGAAGCCATAGAGGCAAGCAGTAGTAGTAAGAGTTGAGTAATGAGTGGGACCGAAAAGATCCATGTGAAGCAGTTCGAAGGGTCGAGTAGTGGTCATGATTGTCTTCGAGGGATGTTTGGCCCTTGTCATCTTCCCTGCCTCACAGGCACCGCATAAGTGATCTTTCTTGAACTTGACGTCCTCGATGCCTATGACATGCTTCTTCTTCGCAAGGGTGTGGAGGTTCCTCATGCCAGCATGCCCAAGCCTCCGATGCCAGAGCCAGCATTCTGAAGCTTTTGCTAGAAGACATACGGCAAGCTGTGGACCTGCTGAGAAATCTACTACGTACAGATCATCTTTTCGATATCCTTCAAACACTAGAGACTTGTCAGATTCCATTAGTACAAGGCAACGATATTTTCCAAATATTACAATCATGTTCAAATCGCAAAGTATTGAGACAGACATTAAGTTGAAGCCAAGGGATTCAACAAACATGACTTTATCCATGTGTTGATCCCTTGAGATTGCAACTCTACGTAGACCCAATACCTTACTTTTACCAGTGTCAGCAAATGTGATGTGGCTCTTGTCGGATGGACGTAAGGTTGAGTCCATAAGAAGACTTCTTTTTCCAGTCATGTGATTTGCACACCCACTATCAATAATCCATTCTGAAGACGCTGGTGTCGTACCCTACAGTGCAGTTAGGGGGATAGGCTTCACCAAGAGCATTGTGAAGCAAAAACATTTGACGAACCAGTGGGTTATGAAAGCTTAGATCCAGATTAGGACTAATAGGGAGAGTAGCAAGCGATTCAGGAACGAAGTACATAGTAAGACCATTTGGGCATTTGATCTTGCGCCCTACAAGATGTTTAAGGTCCCCAGCAATGGCGTCAGACGATTTTGGTTTTCTGCTAGAGACCTTTCCCTGCAAAAGAGAGTTAAGCTTTCTTAGCCACCCACATCTTCAAGGGCGGCTGAGAAGCAATAAGTCTAAGTGCAACATCTGAGAATTTTGGCTTTGGAGCCCTAGCAAACAGTCTTGCAGGCGGACAATAGTACTCATAAGAATAAGCAGAATGGTTCTTGGTCTTATGAACATGGCGGTTTGATGAACCGCTCTCATATTCATATGCCTGAGTATGGTTTCCCTGCAAAACATTTGCGTTAGTGCGACTCAGGTGAGTCCACTGTCTGTATGAAGCCTTTGGACCGTATGAAGCCTTTGGTCTGAGGTTTGTCTTCTTCACGTAAGGTGTCATGATGACATTCACAGGAAGATTCTCCAGACACCTTTTCGGAACCCAGATCTTCTTCATAGGCGGTCCATTCCTGCAGTTAGTACCAATGTACCTGGCAAACACTTCACCATTCTAATTCTTAAATAGTATATAGTTTGCATCAAAGGATTCATCAATGATAATGGGGTTAGCACAGTTGAAGCCAGATAGATTGGATGGGTCTGCTTAAGGTTCCTTTGCAGCAACCCACATGGTTTTGGGGTCCTGCTCAGGTTTCCAGTAAGAGCCATAAGCATTCATTTTCCTTACGAACCCAACACCCTCTTTCCTCGTGTAAGTGCATCTAGTGCCACCCCTAGTTGGTTTTGGAGTATTGACGACAAACCTAGTTGAGGGACTAATGTGTTTGTGAGAATTGCAGGATAACACAGGTAGAAGTCCCTCATTGATTCGGTTTTACTACCAGAGATGACCCCTAAAATTAAATGAAGACATTGAAGTCAAAGGTGGTATATGAAGATATTCACATTGAAGACTATGACAAGAGAAGACACGATATGAAGCCTATGGAGCTCGAAGACTTAAATCTTTCGTAGTTCTTTTCCTTTTGTGTTGAGTCATAGGAACCACCGTACTGTTAAGTGGGGTCTAAGAGAACCAGTCAGAATGACTGAAGTGATGCCTAAACCAAAAAAAACCTATGTTTTCGAGTGAAGACAATGAGAGCGAATCTTGTCCAGAGTCGGACAAGTCAGCTTTGCTTGAAGCCCAAGTAAAGTTGCCGTGTGAGTTTGAAATCTGACCGTTGGGACACGTGTTAGTTCCTTAGTTACCCAGGGTCATTTCGGACAAATCAGGTCGGGTTGCCAAGTGGCTATAAATAGCCCACCCCCTACAACCATAAACGGTTGGCTGCTCAGGTTAAGAGTACGGCTTTTGTCGTTTGAGAGCAACCCACCTCGAAGCCTTTGAGAGATAATTCCTTGCGAGGATAAAGACCTAACCACCAGAGCCAGAGAGAATTGGGCATCACTTAAGTCTTCTTGTCTGTGTGATCTGAAGACTTATTACACTTGAGGACTGTGCATCTCCAGCGGTTAGGTGTCGCGTTCTGAGCATCCAAGAGACATTGTGGATTGCCAGTGAACGAAGTCTGTGAAGGTTTGGGAGTCTAGCTTGAAGACTTACCAGAGTGATTGGGCGAGGTCTATGTGACCTTAGCTCAAGGAGAATACGGTGAGGACTGGGTGTCCTGAGCTGCGTGTTCAGGACTGGGTGTCCGGGACTGTGTGTCCTAAGGTTTAAATATCTAGCCGCTCCAACCAGACGTACAGTTGTCACAGCAACTGGAACTGGTCCAACAAATCATTGTCTTCAACGAGTCACTGGTTTCATCTTCACTTCACTTTACTTACTATTACTCCTTGTGAAGTCATTGTATGTTTGCTCTATCATTTGTCTTCACTGAGTGACTGCGTGTTCTGTTTGGCTTCACAATATCTTCCTACCTGATCCTTACTACCTAGCTGCTATCAGCCTTTGTGCTTTCACTTCATTGAATACTTGACTATGGTGTGCCTAGTGTAGCCTACCTTCCGCTGCATGGTAATAGGTTTAATTTTATCGTTTGTCTTTGAAACTCCCATGTTCTGAAGACTTTCATAAAAATCGCCTATTCACCCCCCTCTAGTCGATATAACGCACTTTCAATTGGTATCAGAGCAAGGTGCTCCCTTGTTCTGTGTGATTCGGTTTAACCACCTGGAGTTTTAGCTATGTCGACTGCAGGGATAATTAAAGTCTCCGCTGCGTGCCCCGTCTTCGATGGAACTGAATATCCCTACTGGAAGAATAAGATGCGTATGCATCTTGAAGCCATTGACGTCGACCTATGGTATGTCGTCGAGAACGGCGTTCCCAAGGCTGGAGAAGGTGTCACTGCTGCTGAGGTCAAGAAATTAGTTCAACTGGACTCTACTGCCAAGAATATCATCTGTGGTCATCTGACCAAAGGACAGTATGGCCGTGTGAGTACTTTGAAGACATCCAAGCTGGTATGGGACTGGCTCTCCAAGGTCAATGAAGGCATCTCAACCCAGAGAGATCAGAGAATCAGTGTTCTTCGCAACCTCTTCAACCGCTTCAAGCGAAATGACAATGAGAATGTCCAGCACACATTTCACCGACTCACTGACATCACAAATGAGCTTCAAGCCCTTGGCGCCACGGAGATTACCAAACACGAAATCGTCAAGACACTGCTGAGATCACTTGATAGTTCATTTGACATCCTAGCCCTGATGATTCAAGAACGTCCTGATTTCAAGACACTCGATCCATCTGACATACTTGAGAGGCTCAACACACATGAGTTTCAGCTTTCAGAGAAAAGAGAGATCTACGGTCCAAACTATGGGCGAACTCGTGCCTTGAAGGCAAAAGCTGTCTCCTCATCCGAAGAAGAATCTGACAGCAGTTCTGATGACCCTGAAGACATTGGAAGGGAACTTGCTATGCTTGTCAAGAAGTTCCAAAAATTCACCAAGAAGAAAGGCTTCAGAAAGTCTTCCCGACCAAGTTTAAGGAATGATGAAGCTCCTGCTCATGACTACAAGAAGAAAACATGTCATAAATGCAAGAAACTTGGCCACTTCATCTCTGAGTGTCCACAGTGCGACAATGAGAACAAAAAGAAGAAGAAGAGCAAAGAATATGACTCTGACGACAACAACAAGAAGAAGAAATACTCAAAGTCTTCCTCAAAGTCTTCATCACACAAGAAGAGCTCATCTGGCAAGGCACGTGCGTTTGTTGGCAAGGAAATGGATTCAGAGGAGGAGTCTGCTTCTGAGGAGGCGGAGGTGGAGTCGGAGGAGGAATCCGACTCAGGCGTCGCAAGTCTGGCTACATCATACGTTGCCAAGTCCATCTTCAACACTAAAGACAATGACTTCATCACCGACACCGATGCAAATGACAAGGACTACTCCGATTCTACCTACTGCTTCATGGCGCGCGGTGCCAAGGTAAACACACGCACTACTCACTATCAAACATCTAGTGACGATGACTCTGATTGTGGTTCAAAACCTAGCTACAAAACACTTGCTGAAATTGCAACTGAACAACAGAAAGCGATGGAACATATTCAAAAACTGTTAGACAGAAGTGATGATCTGTTAGGTGCTGAGATGACTCGATCTGAATCCTTAATTGAAGACATAAAAAATCTTCACGTTAAGTATCAGGAACTTGAAAGTCGTCATGAAACTCTCTCAACAACTCATGAAAAGCTTTCCTATGATTATCTTCAAAGCAAGCAAGATCTTGAGAAATTGAGAGCGGTTCATGAAGATCTTCAAACTGAAAATGAGTCACTTCGCGCCAAACAGATCAGTCCCGCTCAGGAAGGATTTGAACCACCATGTCTTAAATGCACTGTGCGTGATAATGCTCTTCTGTTGCTGAATGTTCTACTGCTACTGCTGTTGCAATATCTTTGACTGTCGATGCGGTAACTAACCCCTCTGCTGAGGATACCACCGCTATTGCTGATGAGAATGCTAGGTTGAAGACATTGCTTGAAACAGGGATGTACAAAAGTCTTCAAGGGCATCAGACACTATGTGATGTCCTCAAAAAGCAGATTCTGAACCGAAACCCTAGGAAAGAGGGTGTTGGGTTCGTAAGGAAAATGAATGCAGATGGCTCTTACTGGAAACCTGAGCAGTATCCCAAAACCATGTGGGTTGCTGCAAAGGAACCTTCAGCAGATCCATCCAATCTAACTGGCTTCACTTGTGCTAACCCCATTATCATTGATGAATCCTTTGATGCAAACTATATATTGTTTAAGAATCAGCATGGTGAAGTGTTTGCCAGGTACATTGGTACTAACTGCAGGAATGGACCACCTATGGAGAAGATCTGGGTTCCAAAAAAGTGTCTGGAAAATCTTCCTGTGAATGTCTTCATGACTCCTCACTTGAAGAAGACAAACCTCAGACCACAGGCTTCATACGGTCCAAAGGCTTCATACAAACAGAGGACTCACCTGAGTCACACTAACGCAAATGTTTTGCAGGGAAACCATATTCAGGCATATGAATATGAGAGCGGTTCATCAAACCGCCATCTTCATAAAACCAAGAACTATTCTGCTTATTCTTATGAGTACTATTGTCCGCCTGCAAGACTGTTTGCTAAGGCCTCAAAGCCAAAATTCTCAGATGCTGCACTTAGACTTATTGCTTCTAAGCCACCCTTGAAGATGTGGGTGGTTAAGAAGGCTTAATTCTCTTTTGCAGGGAAAGGTCTCCAGCAGAAAACCAAAATCGTCTGACGCTATTGCTAGGGACCTGAAACATCTTGTAGGACGCAAGATCAAATGCCCAAATGGTCTTACTATGTACTTCGTACTTGAATCGCTTGCTACTCTCCCTATTAGTCCTAACCTGGATCTAAGCTTTCATAACCCACTGGTTCGTCAATTTTTTTTTGCTTCACAATGCTCTTGGTGAAGCCTATCCCCCTAACTGCACTGTAGGGTACGACACCAGCGTCTTCAGAATGGATTATTGACAGTGGGTGTATAAATCACATGACTGGCAAAAGAAGTCTTCTTATGATCTCGACCTTACGTCCATCCGACAAGAGCCACATCACATTTGCTGACACTGGTAAAAGTAAGGTATTGGGTCTAGGTAGAGTTGCAATCTCAAGGGATCAACACATGGACATAGTCATGCTTATTGAATCCCTTGGCTTCAACTTAATGTCTGTCTCAATGCTTTGCAATTTGAACATGATCGTAATGTTTGGAAAATATCGTTGCCTTGTACTAATGGAATCTGACAAGTCTCTAGTGTTTGAAGGGTATCGAAAAGATGATTTGTATGTGGTAGATTTCTCAGCAGGACCATAGCTTGCAGTATGTCTTCTAGCAAAGGCTTCGGAATGCTGGCTCTGGCATCGGAGGCTTGGACATGCTGGCATGAGGAACCTCCACACCCTTGCGAAGAGGAAGCATGTCATAGGCATCGAGGGCGTCAAGTTCAAGAAAGACAACTTATGCGGTGCCTGTGAAGCTGGAAAGATGATGAGGGCCAAACATCCCTCGAAGACAATCATGACTACTACTCAACCCTTCGAACTGCTTCACATGGATCTTTTCGGTCCCACTCATTACTCAACTCTAACTACTACTGCTTGCCTCTATGGCTTCGTTATTGTTGATGATTATTCTAGATATACTTGGGTGCACATAATCCTTTACAAGACTGAAGTGCAGGATGTCTTCAGACGCTTCGCCAATCGAGCTATGAACAATTTTGACGCCAAGATAAAGCACATCAGAAGTGACAATGGCACTGAATTCAAGAACACTGGCCTTGATACATATCTTGATACCTTGGGCATCAGACATGAATTCTCAGCCCCGTACACGCCACAGCAGAATGACGTCGTCGAACGCAAGAACAGAACACTAATTGAGATGGCCAGAACGATGCTAGATGAATACAAGACCCCAAGAAAATTCTGGCCCAAAGCCATTGATACTGCATGCCATACAATCAATCGTGTTTATCTTCACAAGCTACTGAACAAGACATCTTATGAGCTTCTTACTGGCAAGAAGCCAAATGTCAGTTACTTCAGAGTATTTGGCGCAAGGTGCTGGATCAAAGACCCACATCACACCTCAAAATTTGCACCAAAAGCACATGAGGGTTTTATGCTTGGATATGGAAAGGATTCGCACTCCTACAGAGTCTTCAATCTCCTTCATTACAAAGTGGTTGAAACAGTGGATGTGCGGTTCGATGAGACCAACGGTTCACAAAGAGAGCAGCTGCCAAATGTGCTAGATGAAGTTCCATCCAGTGAATCAATCAAGCTAATGGGAATTGGAGAAATTATACCTTCTGAAGCTCATCCTGAAGAAGAACTTATCATGTCAGCACCTGATCAACATGAAGACAATGCTCAGCCTGAAGACATTCCTTCCAACAACGACAATGAATAGCAAGAGCAACGTCTTCGCCCTGTACATCCTCGCGTTGCCAATGAAGTGCAGATTGAAAGAATAATTGATAGCATCAATGCACCTGGTCCACTCACTCGTTCAAGGGCAACTCGGCTAGCAAATTTCTGTGGGCACTTCGCATTCGTCTCAATATCAGAACCCAAGAAAGTTGAAGAAGCCTTCATGGAACCTGAATGGATTCAAGCTATGCAAGAAGAGCTTCAACAGTTTGAGCTGAATAATGTATGGGAAAATAGTTAAACGTCCTGATCCATGGAAGCACAATATAATAGGCACCAAATGGATATACCGCAACAAGCAAGATGAGCATGGTCAGGTTGTCAGAAACAAAGCTCGTCTCATTGCTCAAGGATATACTCAAGTGGAAGGCATTGACTTCGATGAAACATTTGCTCCTGTGGCTAGACTTGAAGCCATACGCATACTGCTGGCCTATGCAAATCATCATAACATACTTCTATATCAAATGGATGTGAAGAGTGCCTTTCTCAATGGTAAGATTGAAGAAGAAGTGTATGTTGCACAACCGCCTGGCTTTGAAAATCCAAAACATCCTGACATGGTATACAAGCTCAACAAGGCTCTGTATGGCCTCAAACAAGCCCCTAGGGCCTGGTATGACACACTCAAATACTTCCTGAAGAGCAAAGGCTTCATACTTGGTTCCCTAGATCCCACTCTTTTCACAAAGACATATGATGGTGAACTGTTTGTGTGCCAAATATATGTGGATGATATTATCTTCGGCTGCACCAATCAAAAGTACAGTGAAGAGTTTGGATATATGATGCAAAAGCAATATCAGATGTCCATGATGGGGGAGCTGAAGTTCTTCCTTGGTCTTCAAATACGACAACAACGCAATGACATCTTCATATCTCAAGAGAAGTATCTCAAAGATTGCATGAAGAAGTTCGGTATGCAAGACTGCAAAGGCTTCACAACACCAATGCCAGCCAAACATCATCTGGGTCCTGACGACAATGGTAAAGAGTTCGATCAAAAGGTATACCGCTCCATGATTGGTTCTTTACTTTATCTATGAGCATCTAGGCCAGATATTATGCTTAGTGTTTGCATGTGTGCTCGATTTCAAGCGGCACCAAAGGAGTCGCATCACTTAGCTGTGAAGTGAATTCTTCGATATTTGGCTCACACCCCAACTCTAGGATTATGGTATCCAAAGGGCTCAGAGTTTGATCTGGTTGGATTTTCGGATGCTGATTATGCTGGTGACAAAGTCGATCGCAAGTCTACATCAGGCACATGTCACTTTCTGGGACGATCACTTGTATGTTGGTCTTCAAAGAAGCAAAACTGTGTATCTCTCTCCACTGCTGAATCTGAATACATTGCTGCTGGATCTTGCTACGCTCAGCTTCTGTGGATGAAGCAAACACTCAAGGACTATGGCATTCATCTAAAGCAAGTGCCACTTTACTGCGACAACGAAAGCGCCATCAAGATTGCCAACAACCCAGTTCAGCACTCGAAGACAAAGCACATTGAAATTCGTCATCACTTTCTCAGAGATCATGTTGTGAAGGAAGACATTGATATCATACACGTCAACACTGAAGAGCAATTGGCAGATATCTTCACCAAGCCCCTGGATGAGAAGAGATTTTGCAAGTTACGGTGTGAGCTAAATATCCTGGAATCCTCAAATGTCCTGTGATCAGGCACACATCCTAACCCTTATGCATATTGATGACTTAGATGTGCAACACACGAAGTAAAGTATATCTTCAATCAATGAAGACATACATTCTAAGTGTGAATACATTAATGTGGAATTTGACTTCGGAGCGCCACGATAATTGTGCCGTGTCTGGGTCTAATACTTCCTATACGGTGGGTAACGCCACCACCAAATGTTCTATTTTGATTTGTTTCACTCATGGCGTTACCTTGCTATGTCTTCACATTTGGTTTGGCTTCAATCTCAACATGTCTTCATGATTATCTTCACTATGTTGATTATATATATACTAGTGTTCTGTCCTCTACAACATTCACTTATAGCTATGTCTTCTTGTTGAATCTTTTGAACTAAGTGAATGTGATCGGACCCTGACCTCTCTATGCTATCTATCTCAAACTCTATCTCTCCAAATCATATGCATTCTATTGAAACTGTTGAATGTCTTCTCTGTGTCCTTGTCAGCAGAAGATACAAAGACAAACCTTAAGTCCACTTTCAATGCTCATTCCTCCACATGAAACCCAGAGAAGTAAGAACGACCACCCGACAATCCAGGCGTGCGAGGGACGTGGAACAAACCCCAAAATTCTGCATGATGGCCACGTGTTCCTCAGATGCGAATCACCAGGGGCACCTGTGTAATAATGTAGTGCCGCCCCTGTACCTATAAATACACACTCCACGGCGGTCATTATCTCTTCTTCCACTCTCGCACAAACCCTAGCGCCACCGCTAGCCCTCGACAACACCGGCGACGAAGCGCTTCGCTGCCGCAACCTCTCCGACGCCGTCTTCACGCCGACCGCAGACATCGTCCTCTCCGCCGTCGCCATAGGTGTCCTCCATCGCCAAGTTAGGGCACGGAAGATCGAACTGCTCGGCCTCATCTTCCACTCCGTCTACAGTTCTTAGTGTGGTAAATAAAACTTCCTTTTTACGGCACCATTGATCCTATGGCTTTGTCACTTTCTACCACAAGCAGTTTCTATTCACACAAGTTAGATATCTCTCATATGGCATCTCATAACATGTCTAGTATATTCACTTATGCTTCACAAAGTAGTTAGATTCCTCACTTGTACTGATCTCTGGATTCGTACAAATCTGGAACCAACTCCTTATCTATGAGTGAATGTCTTCGCACGATGAGGTCAATGTCTTCTAAACTGATTTATATTCAAAATCTTCTGAGAATGCATATGACCTCTTCCCCTTCCCTCGCACCTTAATGCTGTCACAGGTACATGTCCGTGGGAGAATCCCTTGGTTCTCATAGTCTGCATTCATTTGCAGAATTCTTACAGCATCATATAAATTCTCCCGAAGCAAGTTCCCGTTTGTCCAGCAAGCGAAAATCTTTGAAGCCTTTGAACGTGTTGAAGCCTTTCAGTTTAAAGTTCATGGCTTTAGAGAAATCAGCAAGGAAGGGTGGCAGAAAGCGTCGTGGAGAAACATCTAGAGATCTGCCAGATGACCTCTCAGAACTGTACAAGACAGATCCTGAAAAGGATTACAATCAGCGCAATACTCGAATCCAATGGATTCGAAGATATTGGGCAGAACAATGGTTCAAATACCGATTTGTAACCCAGGAATATGCTGAGAAAAATGCCATCAAGAGACCGTGGGGAGACATCCTATACAAGAATCTTCAACCCAGGTCCAGAGATGAAGCCATTGAACAAGGCTTCTATCCCTGCATGGTCCGTGGGCCACAGCCTGCTGATGCACACCCATCGTCACTACTATGGTTTCGTGACGACATTCTGTTCAAGCGCAACTTCCAGTTTGCCCAGAACTCAGCGAAGCAAAACAAGAAGACATTGGGACTAGACTTCAACCCTGGTCCCTCAGCTCCAAGGGCTGATGGCACACGAGATGCAGAACCCAATGTCGTCGGTCCTTTCTACAACCTTGAAGGCCTCATCACCCATATCTTGGTTCAAGGGACTGCAGTGAATGAGCCTGCAGTTGACGCTAAATCAGATGAAGCGCCTGCAGCGCTGAAGCCAAAGAAGTTGAAGAAGCCTAAAGCTTCAAAGCCTGCCCCTTCACCAAAAATTTCACGGGCGAGGCCACTGGCAACTGCACCTCCTGAAGACAGTGTGCAGTCTGAAGATTTATCACGCATCTCTATAAGTGCATCTAGTGCCACCCCTAGTTGGTTTTGGAGTATTGACAACAAACCTAGTTGAGGGACTAATGTGTTTGTGAGAATTGTAGGATAACACAGGTAGAAGTCCCTCATTGATTCGGTTTTCCTACCAGAGATGACCCCTAAAAATGTATGAAGACATTGAAGTCAAAGGTGGTATATGAAGATATTCACATTGAAGACTATGACAAGAGAAGACACCACATGAAGCCTATGGAGCTCGAAGACTTAGATCTTTCGTAGTTCTCTTTCTTTTGTGTTGAGTCATAGGAACCACCGTACTGTTAAGTGGGGTCCAAGAGAACCAGTCAGAATGACTGAAGTGATGCTTAAACAAAACCTATGTCTTTGAGTGAAGACTTTGAGAGCGAATCTTGTCCAGAGTCGGGCAAGTCAGCTTTGCTTGAAGCCCAAGTAAAGTTGTCGTGTGAGTTTGAAATCTGACCGTTGGAACACGTGTCAGTTCCTTAGTGACCCAGGGTCATTTCGGACAAATCAGGTCGGGTTGCCAAGTGGCTATAAATAGCCCACCCCCTACAACCATAAACGGTTGGCTGCTCAGATTCAGAGTACGGCTTTTGTCGTTTGAGAGCAACCCACCTCGAAGCCTTTGAGAGAGAATTCCTTGAGAGGATAAAGCCCTAACCACCCAGAGCCAAAGAGAATTAGGCATCACTTAAGTCTTCTTGTCTGTGTGATCTGAAGACTTATTACACTTGAGGACTGTGCATCCTCCAGCCGGTTAGGCGTCGCGTTCTGAGCATCCAAGAGACATTGTGGATTTTTGGTGAACGAAGTCTGTGAAGGTTTGGGAGTCTACCTTGAAGACTTATCAGAGTGATTGGGCGAGGTCTGTGTGACCTTAGCTCAAGGGGAATACGATGAGGACTGGGTGTCCTGAGCTGCGTGTTCAGGACTGGGTGTCCGGGACTGTGTGTCCTAATGTTTAAATACCTAGCCTCCCTAACCAGACGTACAGTTGTCACAGCAACTGGAACTGGTCAAACAAATCATTGTCTTCAGTGAGTCACTGGTTTCATCTTCCCTTCCCTTTACTTACTGTTACTCCTTGTGAAGTCATTGTATGTTCGCACTATCTTTTGTCTTCACTCAGTGACTGCGTGTTCTGTGTGGCTTCACAATATCTTCCTACCTGATCCTTACTACATTGCTGCTATTAGTCATTGTGCTTTCACTTTATTGAATACTTGACTATGGCTTGCCTAGTGTAGTCTACCTTCCGCTGAAGGGTAATAGGTTTATTTCTATCGTTTGTCTTCATAACTTCCACGTTTTGAAGACTTTCATAAAAATGGCCTATTCACCCCCCCTCTAGTCGATATAACGCACTTTCAATTGGTATCAGAGCAAGGTGCTCCCTTGTTCTGTGTGATTCGGTTTAACCACCTGGAGTTTTAGCTATGTCGACTGCAGTGATAATTAAAGTCTCTGCTGCGTGCTCCGTCTTCGATGGAACTGAATATCCCTACTGGAAGAATAAGATGCGCATGCATCTTGAAGCCATTGACGTTGACCTATGGTATGTCATCAAGAACGGCGTTCCCAAGGCTGGAGAAGGTGTCACTGCTGCTGATGTCAAGAAGTTCGTTCAACTGGACTCTACTGCCAAGAATATCATTTGTGGTCATCTGACCAAAGGACAGTATGGCCGTGTGAGTGCTTTGAAAACATCTAAGCTAGTCTAGGACTGGCTCTCCAAGGTCAATGAAGGCGTCTCAACCCAGAGAGATCAGAGAATCAGTGTCCTTCGCAACCTCTTCAACCGCTTCAAGCGAAATGACAATGAGAATGTCCAGCTCACATTTGACCGACTCACTGACATCACAAATGAGCTTCAAGCCCTCGGCGCTACTGAGATCACCAAACATGAAGTCGTCAAGACACTACTGAGATCACTTGATAGTTCATTTGACACCCTAGCCCTGATGATTCAAGAACGTCCTGATTTCAAGACACTCGATCTGTCTGACATACTTGAGAGGCTCAACACACATGAGTTTCAGCTTTCTGAGAAAAGAGATATCGATGGTCCAAACTATGGGCGAACTCGTGCCTTGAAGGCAAAAGCTGTCTCCTCATCTAAAGAAGAATCTGACAGCAGTTCGGATGATCCTGAAGACATTGGAAGGGAACTTGCTATGCTTGTAAGAAGTTCCAAAAATTCACCAAGAAGAAAGGTTTCAGAAAGTCTTCCCGATCAAGCTCAAGGAATGATGAAGCTTCTGCTCACGGCTACAAGAAGAAAACACGTCACAAGTGCAAGAAACCTGGCCACTTCATCTCTGAGTGTCCACAGTGGGACAATGATAACATAAAGAATAAGAAGAGCAAGGAATATGACTCTAACGACAAGAAGAAAAAGAAATACTCAAACTTCTTCCAGGTCTTCCTCAAAGTCTTCATCACACAAGAAGAGCTCATCTGGCAAGGCGCATGCGTTTGTTGGCAAGGAAATGGATTCAGAGGAGGAGTCCGCTTCTGAGGAGGCGGAGGTGGAGTCTGAGGAGGAGTCCGATTCAGGCGTTGCAAGTCTGGCTACACCATACATTGCCAAGTCCATCTTCAACACTGAAGACAATGACTTCATCACCGACACCGATGCAAATGACAAGGACTACTCCGCTTCTACCTACTGCTTCATGGCACGCGGTGCCAAGGTAAACACACGCACTACTCACTATCTAACATCTAGTGATGATGACTCTGATTGTGGTTCAAAACCCAGCTACAAAACACTTGCTAAAATTGCAACTGAACAACAGAAAGCTATGGAACATATTCAAAAACTGTTAGACAGAAGCGATGATCTCTTAGGTGCTGAAATGACTCGATCTGAATCCTTAATTGAAGACATAAAAAATCTTCATGTTAAGTATGAGGAACTTGAAAGTCATCATGAAACTCTCTCAACAGCTCATGAAAAGCTTTCCTATGATTATCTTCAAAGGAAGCAAGATCTTGAGAAATTGAGAGTGGCTCATGAAGATCTTCAAAAGGAAAACGAGTCACTTCGCGCCAAATAGATCAGTTCCGCTCAAGAAGGATTTGAACCACCATGTCTTAAATGCATTGAGCGTGATAATGCTACTTCTGTTGCTGAATGTTCTACTGCTACTACTGTTGCAATATCTTCAACTGTTGATGTGGTAACTAACCCCTCTGCTGAGGATACCACTGCTATTGCTGATGAGAATGCTAGGTTGAAGACATTGCTTGAAATAGGGATGTACAAAAGTCTTAAAGGGCATCAGACACTATGTGATGTCCTCAAAAAGCATATTCTGAACCGAAACCCAAGGAAAGAGGGTGTTGGGTTCATAAGGAAAATGAATGCTGATGGCTCTTACTGGAAACCTGAGCAGTACTCCAAAACCACGTGGGTTGCTGCAAAGGAACCTTCAGCAGATCCATCCAATCTATCTGGCTTCACTTGTGCTAACCCCATTATCATTGATGAATCCCTTGATGCAAACTATAAACTGTTTAAGAATCAGAATGGTGAAGTGTTTGCCAGGTACATTGGTACTAACTGCAGGAATGGACCGCCTATGAAGAAGATCTGGGTTCCGAAAAGGTGTCTGGAGAATCTTCCTGTGAATGTCATCATGACACCTCACGTGAAGAAGACAAACCTCAGACCAAAGGCTTCATACAGTCCAAAGGCTTCATACAGACAGAGGACTCACCTGAGTCGCACTAACGCAAATGTTTTGCAGGGAAACCATACTCAGGCATATGAATATGAGAGCGGTTCATCAAACCGCCGTGTTCATAAGACCAAGAACTATTCTGCTTATTCTTATGAGTACTATTGTCTGCTTGCAAGACTGTTTGCTAGGGCTCCAAAGCCAAATTTCTCAGATGCTGCACTTAGACTTATTGCTTCTAAGCCACCCTTGAAGATGTGGGTGGCTAAGAAAGCTTAACTCTCTTTTGCAGGGAAAGGTCTCCAGCAGAAAACCAAAATCGTCTGACGCTATTGCTGGGGACCTTAAACATCTTGTAGGGTGCAAGATCAAATGTCCGAACGGTCTTACTATGTACTTCGTTCCTGAATCGCTTGCTACTCTCCCTATTAGTCCTAATCTGGATCTAAGCTTTCATAACCCACTGGTTCGTCAAATGTTTTTGCTTCACAATGCTCTTCGTGAAGCCTATCCCCCTAACTGCACTGTAGGGTACGACACCAGCGTCTTTAGAATGGATTATTGATAGTGGGTGTACAAATCACATGATTGGCAAAAGAAGTCTTCTTATGGACTCAACCTTACGTCCATCCGACAAGAGCCACATCACATTTGCTGACACTGGTAAAAGTAAGGTATTGGGTCTAGGTAGAGTTGCAATCTCAAGGGATCAACACATGGATAAAGTCATGCTTGTTGAATCCCTTGGCCTCAACTTAATGTCTGTCTCAATGCTTTGCGATTTAAACATGATCGTAAAATTTGGAAAATATCGTTGCCTTGTTCTAATGGAATCTGACAAGTCTCTAGTATTTGAAGGGTATCGAAAAGATGATTTGTACGTGGTAGATTTCTCAGCAGGACCACAGCTTGCCGTATGTCTTCTAGCAAAAGCTTCAGAATGCTGGCTCTGGCATCGGAGGCTTGGGCATGCTGGCATGAGGAACCTCCACACCCTGGCGAAGAAGAAGCATGTCATAGGCATCGAGGGCGTCAAGTTCAAGAAAGATCACTTATGCGGTGCCTGTGAGGCAGGAAAGATGACGAGGGCCAAACATCCCTCGAAGATAATCATGACCACTACTCGACCCTTCGAATTGCTTCACATGGATCTTTTCGGTCCCACTCATTACTCACCTCTTACTACTACTTCTTGTCTCTATGGCTTTGTCATTGTTGATGATTATTCTAGATATACTTGGGTGCACATAATCCTTTACAAGACTGAAGTGCAGGATGTCTTCAGACGCTTCGCCAATCAAGCAATGAACAACTATGGCGCCAAGATAAAGCATATCAGAAGAGACAATGGCACTGAATTCAAGAACACTGGCCTTGATACATATCTTGATACCTTGGGCATCACAAATGAATTCTCAGCCCTGTACACGCCACAGCAGAATGGGGTCGTCGAACGCAAGAACAGAACACTCATTGAGATGGCCAGAACGATGCTAGATGAATACAAGACTCCAAGAGAATTCTGGCCTAAAGCCATTGATACTACATGCCATACAATCAATCATGTTTATCTTCACAAGCTACTGAACAAGACATCTTATGAGCTCCTTACTGGCAAGAAGCCAAATGTCAGTTACTTTAGAGTATTTGGCGCCAGGTGCTGGATCAAGGACCCACATCACACCTCAAAGTTTGCACCAAAAGCACATGAGGGTTTTATGCTTGGATATGGAAAGGATTCGCACTCCTACAGAGTCTTCAATCTTTTTCATTACAAAGTGGTTGAAACAGTGGATGTGCGGTTCGATGAGACCAATGGTTCACAAAGAGAGCAACTGCCAAATGTGCTAGATGAAGTTCCATCCAGTGAATCAATCAAGCTAATGGGAACTGGAGAAATTATACCTTCTGAAGCTCATCATGAAGAAGAACTTATCATCTCAGCACCTGATCAACATGAAGACAATGCTCAGTCTGAAGACATTCCTTCTAACAATGACAATGATCAGCAAGAGCAAAATCTTCTCCCTGTACATCCTCGCGTTGCCAATGAAGTGCAGATTGAAAGAATAATTGATAGCATCAATGCACCCGGTCCACTCACTCGTTCAAGGGAAACTCAACTAGCAAATTTCTGTGGGCACTTCGCATTCATCTCAATAACAGAACCCAAGAAAGTTGAAGAAGCCTTCATGCAACCTGAATGGATTCAAGCTATGCAAGACGAGCTTCAACAGTTTGAGCTGAATAATGTATGGGAACTGGTCAAGCGTCCCGATCCTTGGAAGCTCAACATAATAGGCACCAAATGGATATACCGCAACAAGCAAGATGAGCATGGTCAAGTTGTCAGAAACAAAGCTCGTCTCGTTGCTCAAGGATATACTCAAGTGGAAGGCATTGACTTCGATGAAACATTTGCTCCTGTGGCTAGACTTGAATCCATACGCATACTGCTGGCCTATGCAAATCATCACAACATACTTCTTTATCAAATGGACGTGAAGAGCGCCTTCCTTAATGGCAAGATTGAAGAAGAAGTGTATGTTGCACAACCTCCTGGCTTTGAAGATCCAAAACATCCTGACATGGTATACAAGCTCAACAAGGCACTGTATGGCCTCAAACAAGCCCCTCGGGCCTGGTATGACACACTCAAATACTTCCAGAAGAGCAAAGGCTTCATACCTGGTTCTCTCGACCCCACTCTCTTCACGAAGACAAATGATGGTGAACTGTTTGTGTGCCAAATATATGTGTATGACATTATCTTCGGCTGCACCAATCAGAAGTACAGTGAAGAGTTTGGATATATGATGCAAGAGCAATATCAAATGTCTATGATGGGAGAGCTGAAGTTCTTTCTCGGTCTTCAAATACGACAGCAACGCAACGACATCTTCATATCTCAAGAGAAGTATCTCAAAGATTTCCTGAAGAAGTTCGGTATGCAAGACTGCAAAGGCTTCACGACGCCAATGCCAGCCAAGCATCATCTGGGTCCTGACGACAATGGTAAAGAGTTCGATCAAAAGGTATACCGCTCCATGATTGGTTCTTTACTTTATCTATGTGCATCTAGGCCAGATATTATGCTTGGTGTTTGCATGTGTGCTCGATTTCAAGCGGCACCAAAGGAGTCGCATCACTTAGCTGTGAAGCGAATTCTTCGATATTTGGCTCACACCCCAACTCTAGGATTATGGTATCCAAAGGGCTCAGAGTTTGATCTGGTTGGATTCTCGGATGCTGATTATGCTGGTGAAAAAGTTGATCGCAAGTCTACATCAGGCACATATCATTTTCTGGGACGATCACTTGTATGTTGGTCTTCAAAGAAGCAGAACTGTGTATCTCTCTCCACTGCTGAATCTGAATACATTGCTGCTGGATCTTGCTGCGCTCAACTTCTGTGGATGAAGCAAACGCTCAAAGACTATGGCATTCATCTGAAGCAAGTGCCACTCTACTGCGACAACGAAAGCGCCATCAAGATTGCCAACAACCCAGTTCAGCACTCGAAGACAAAGCACATTGAAATTCGTCATCACTTTCTCAGAGATCATGTTGTGAAGGAAGATATTGATATCATACACGTCAACACTGAAGAGCAATTGGCAGATATCTTCACCAAGCCCTTGGATGAGAAGAGATTTTGCAAGTTACGGTGTGAGCTAAATATCCTGGAATCCTCAAATGTCCTGTGATCAGGCACACATCCTAACCCTTATGCATATTGATGACTTAGATGTGCAACACACGAAGTAAAGTATATCTTCAATCAATGAAGACATACATTCTAAGTGTGAATACATTAATGTGGAATTTGACTTCGGAGCGCCACGATAATTGTGCGCTGTGTCTGGGTCTAATACTTCCTATACGGTGGGTAACGCCACCACCAAATGTTCTATTTTGAAGTGTTTCACTCATGGCGTTACCTTGCTATGTCTTCACATTTGGTTTGGCTTCAATCTCAACATGTCTTCATGATTGTCTTCACTATGTTGATTATACACACACACACACACACACACACACACACACACACACACACATATATATATATATATACTAGTGTTCTGTCCTCTACAACATTCACTTATAGCTATGTCTTCTTGTTGAATCTTTTGAACTAAGTGAATGTGATCGGACCCTAACCTCTCTATGCTATCTATCTCAAACTCTATCTCTCCAAATCATATGCATTCTATTGAAACTGTCGAATGTCTTCTCTGCGTCCTTGTCAGCAGAAGATACAAAGACAAACCTTAAGTCCACCTTCAATGCTCATTCCTCCACATGAAACCCGGAGAAGTAGGAACGACCACCCGACAATCCAGGTGTGCGTGGGACGTGGAACAAACCCCAAAATTCTGCATAATGGCCACATGTTCCTCAGATGCGAATCGCCAGGGGCACCTGTGTAATAACGTAGTGCCGCCCCTATACCTATAAATACACACTTCACGGCGGTCATTATCTCTTCTTCCACTCTCGCACGAACCCTAGCGCCACCGCTAGCCCTCGACGACGCCGGCGACGAAGCGCTTCGCTGCTGCAACCTCTCTGACGTCGTCTTCATGCCGACCGCGGACATCGTCCTCTCCGCTGTCGCCGTAGGTGTCCTCCATCGCCAAGTTAGGGCACGAAAGATCGAACTGCTCAGCCTCATCTTCCACTCCGTCTAGCAGTTCTTAGTGTGGTAAATAAAACTTCCTTTTTACGGCACCATTGATCCTATGGCTTTGTCACTTTCTACCACAAGCAGTTTCTATTCACACAAGTTAGATCTCTCTCATACTGCATCTCATAACATGCCTAGTATATTCACTTATGCTTCACAAAGTAGATAGATTCCTCACTTGTACTGATCTCTGGATTCGTACAAATCTGGAACCAACTCCTTATCTATGAGTGAATGTCTTCGCACGATGAGGTCAATGTCTTCTAAACTGATTTATATTCAAAATCTTCTAAGAATGCATATGACCTCTTCCCCTTCCCTCGCACCTTAATGCTGTCACAGGTACATGTCCGTGGGAGAATCCCTTGGTTCTCATAGTCTGCATTCATTTGCAGAATTCTTACAGCATCATATAAATTCTCCCGAAGCAAGTTCCTGTTTGTCCAGCAAGCGAAAATCTTTGAAGCCTTTGAACGTGTTGAAGCCTTTCAGTTTTTAAAGTTCATGGCTTCAGAGAAATCGGCAAGGAAGGGTGGCAGAAAGCGTCATGGAGAAACATCTAGAGATCTGCCAGATGACCTCTCAGAACTGTACAAGATAGATCCTGAAGAGGATTACAATCAGCGCAAGACCCGAATCCAATGGATTCAAAGATATTGGGCAGAACAATGGTTCAAATACCAATTTGTAACCCAGGAATATGCTGAGAAAAATGCCATCAAGAGACCGTGGGGAGACATCCTATACAAGAATCTTCAACCCAGGTCTAGAGATGAAGCCATTGAACAAGGCTTCTATCCCTGCATGGTCCGTGGGCCACAGCCTGTTGATGCACACCCATCGTCCCTGCTATGGTGTCGTGAGGACAATCTGTTTAAGTGCAACTTCCAATTTGCTCAGAACTCAGCGAAGCAGAACAAGAAGACTTTGGGGTTAGATTTCAACCCTGGTCCCTCTGCTCCCCGTGCCGATGGAACTCGCGAAGCTGAACCCAATCTTCTTGGGCCCTTCTACAATCTTGAAGGCCTCATCACCCATATCTTGGTTCAAGGGACTGCAGTGAATGAGCCTGCAACTGACGTTGAATCAGATGAAGCGCCTGCAGCGACGAAGCCAAAGAAGTTGAAGAAGCCTAAAGCTTCAAAGCCTGCCCCTTCACCAAAAATCTCACGGGTGAAGCCACTGGCAACTTCACCTCCTGAAGACAGTGTGCAGTCTGAAGATTTATCACGCATCTCCAAGCCCCAGAAGGTCAAGATGCCTCTGCCACACACCGGCCAAGAGCTAATAGCTGCTGCCATTCTGCGTAATGATGCCATTGATCTGTCAAGTGATGAAGATCTTGCAGATGACGCTCTTGAGCAACTCATCAAGAGCAAAGAAGAAGCAGAAATCTTCAATGATCTGCCTCTCTTTGATGTAACAATCATCCACAACTTCATTGATGAATGGTTTGACACGCCAAACATCAGCTTCGACGATCTCCAAGTACCCATTGGCCTCAGTGTCGCCTTCCATGGCGCCATTTCTTCAGAGTTAGCTATCGCCCAGTGCATTGTTGAACTGAAGCAGAAGATTGACTTTGAGAAATCTCAGTTGAAGAAGCATATGGCCAAGCTCAGCGTGCAAGACATGAAGAATTTCAAGATTATGCTGCATGAGCTCAAGGAAGCCTTTCTAAAGATACGTGCAGAAGCTCAGGGTTCTCGTGAGCGCATGAAGGTCCTGGCTGATAGGTGTGTGCAAACCTACAATGAGGCTGAGAAGCGCAAGGCCCTTGGGCGTCCTGGCATCGACCCTAGGATGGCTGCCAAGAAGCAGAAGAAGCCCGCTATGGCTGAACCTGAAGCACCAAGGCAAGAGGCAGATCCCCTTGTCTTCCCAACTAGCATGACTGGCCCGAAGCCAAAGGTCAGGTCAACCGCTTCAGAACTGAAGAAGACCAGGACTGCTGAGGCTGAAGCAAGGAAGAGAAAACATCCCGAAGCCTCTGCTACTGCCCCCGCCAAGAAGAAAAGAATGACCAAGAAGGAACGGGCTGCTCCCACAGATCCCTTGATTGTTGAACCCATTTCCATGGTTCACCCCGACGTCGATCCACAAGAACGTCAACTGACTGTCAATGAGCCTGCTTTCACAGAGGCTCATGAAGCTGAAGACTTTCCAGCAGCTGATCCCATCGCTGTTGAAGACATTGGTCATCATGACCATGTTGAAGATGATGCAGCCCTTCCTCAGCTAGAACATCAACAGGTTTCATCGCCTGTGCTAACGCACAGCGAACTTATCAGCATTGGTCGTCCACTGACGCCAATTGCACATGATGCTTCATGGACGGATCGCCCACAAGAGAATGAAGACATTGAGGCCCAGCCAATAGCAACTCCACAGGCGTCACCCGCATTGCACAGGCTTCACAAAGGTCCAAGGCCTCAAGTCTCTGTTGAAGACAATCCGGCTGCATCAGCCGTGGAAGAAGAAGTCCCACAAGTTGCCACTCCCTTGTCCCACCAAGAAGCAGTTCTCGAGGAGAACATGATTGTGACCAATCCTCCTGCTCGTCAAGTGGAGGTTGAACATCTTGAGGCCGCCACCAACAACACCACTAAAGCCACTGACGCTGTCATGGCCGAAGCTAATGTGGAGCCCTCACCAACAAAAGCACCAGAAGTCAGCGAAGCCACTGATCCCGCCACTTCTGTTCCTGAGTCTGCTGCCAGTCCCCAGTTCGACTATCATGTTGAGCACAGGCCTCATGTACAGAAGCCAATCCCAAGATTGCCAAGGTTCCCAGGTCCTGCATCAGCACCTGACTCATTCAATATCAGTGGCTTCAGAGCAGACAACACATTCTTCAACAGCTCCAGGAACCCCTACTCAAGGGAAAGAATATCATCTGATCGGTTCTGGAGTTAACCGCAGCGAAGCTATTACTCATGTGTTCTTTACAACAAAGGTCGCATCTTCCCACACAAGCGCCTTGACATTGAAGCAATAGCTGGTCTACCCTGTCTGGAAGAAGCTCTGGATTGCTTCAAAGAGGTTGAACTGCTGTCGTTCGTCACTGATCAAGAGCATTGGAATGAAGAGTTGCTGCTCCAATTCTATGCCAACCTTCACATCCGTGGGTATAGCGGAGATCCGAAGACTTGGGTCCTGGAGTGGATGACAGGAAACATTCATCACGAAGCCAAAGCCTTTGACATCATTGAGCTCACTGGTTTGCCCACTCCTGGCGATCTCGACGAGCATGGCTGTCAGCTTCATAGTGAAGCTATTGATAGCATTTTTTAGAAGCCTGAACCTAACATGAGTCAGATGCTCAGTATGATGAAGCCATTGCCCCAAGATGCTGCTTATCCCATGGAGTTCTTCGTTGAAGACCTTGAGTATCTGCCAAGAACCATTTATCACATCATAAGGCGAACTCTCTGGCCAATCAAAGGACATTCTCCCCATGCCAAGCTGGAAGGTGCAATGAAGACTTTGGTCTTCTACATTCTTCATGGAAAATGCTTCAATACACAGGATTTCTTCATTCGCCAACTTGCTGCATCTGGCTCTGATCTGTTTGGTTTGAAGTTCTACGCCCCTTGGGTGATGCGGCTGATCAAACTTCACTCCGCTATCTCATATCAGCCCTCGGCCCGCAACCATCGGATCTTTTTGCCTGATGTGGATATGTCTATTGAAGCCATCTATCCTGAGCCTGCCAAGGAACCTCTCAGTCTTCAGAATGCAGAGCATTAAAGTTTCACTCAGAACGTTGAAGGCGTGGAAGCCGTAACTCGTGTGTATCCTTTGGCTGGCACTACACGTGCACCGCATCCTGCTCTCACTGAAGCCACTGACAGTACAACTGCTTCACGACCCAAGAAGCGCACTCGTGTTCTCAACGACCGAGAGCTTCTTGTGGCTCTTCATCAGAAACAGGTTAGGCATCATGACTGGCTGAAGCGTCAGATGCAAAGCCTCTTGGTGGATGTTAATCGCATTCGCAATCTTGCCACCAAGAATGCTTTTGTTGCCCATGAAACCTCTCGCCGCACATGGAAAGGGCTAACGCTAATGTGTTCTGAAGATGATCTTCAAGAGGATGGCTTCACTGAGCGATTCAAGTTTGACTGCACACCTCCTCGAAGGGCAGTGCTACGACGAACTCCATCCCTTGAAGACTCTGAGTTCTCTTCCTCTGCTGCAACTGTGAATGCCAGAGTGATCAAGGATGAAGACGATGCTACTTCACCGCCACCTCCTTCAGCACGCTTCGACTCTGCTCCAAGCTCTTCAGCACCGCCAAACACCACCAACGCCCCTGCTGCTTCACCTACTCCTCATGGGAACGAGTAGATGCTCTATGTCTTCAAACCTTTTTGGTCCTTACTGACAAAAGGGGGAGAAGCATATGAGGTTGATAGTCTTCAAGCGGGTCCATATGGGCGGGTGCTTTATATTTTGCTTCGTGCTTACAACTCTCGTTTTGCTACATTTGGTTCTTTGAGTTGTAACACTTAAACTCGATGGTCGTCTGCTACTTATCTGCCACCTTGTGTTGTGATGATAAGTTCCGCATGTGCGACGATAAATTCCGCACTTAGATTATTCTGCAGACGTCCATTTTCCATTATGCATGTCATTATCTTCATATACTTTCACATGCATAGTGGATTGTCATCATAAGTTGAAGTGGATCTCCACAAGTACAACCTGCCATGTGCATTTGCATTCCAAAAGCAAATTACTTATATGCACATCTTTAGGGGGAGCCCTTGCAACTTATGAAGACAATTCCTTATCCTTTACATTTCACAGATTATATTCCCCGTTGAAAACTTTAACTAGTTTGTCATCAATCACCAAAAAGGGGGAGATTGTAAGTGCATCTAGTGCCACCCCTAGTTGGTTTTGGAGTATTGACGACAAACCTAGTTGAGGGACTAATGTGTTTGTGAGAATTGCAGGATAACACAGGTAGAAGTCCCTCATTGATTCGGTTTTCCTACCAGAGATGACCCCTAAAAATGTATGAAGACATTGAAGTCAAAGGTGGTATATGAAGATATTCACATTGAAGACTATGACAAGAGAAGACACCACATGAAGCCTATGGAGCTCGAAGACTTAGATCTTTCGTAGTTCTCTTTCTTCTGTGTTGAGTCATAGGAACCACCGTACTGTTAAGTGGGGTCCAAGAGAACTAGTCAGAATGACTGAAGTGATGCTTAAAAAAAACCTATGTCTTCGAGTGAAGACTTTGAGAGCGAATCTTGTCCAGAGTCGGGCAAGTCAGCTTTGCTTGAAGCCCAAGTAAATTTGCCGTGTGAGTTTGAAATCTGACCATTGGAACACGTGTCAGTTCCTTAGTGACCCAGGGTCATTTCGGACAAATCAGGTCGGGTTGCCAAGTGGCTATAAATAGCCCACCCCCTACAACCATAAATGGTTGGCTGCTCAGATTCAGAGTACGGCTTTTGTCGTTTGAGAGCAACCCACCTCGAAGCCTTTGAGAGAGAATTCCTTGCGAGGATAAAGCCCTAACCACCCAGAGCCAAAGAGAATTAGGCATCACTTAAGTCTTCTTGTCTGTGTGATCTGAAGACTTATTACACTTGAGGATTGTGCATCCTCCAGCCGGTTAGGCGTCGCGTTCTGAGCATCCAAGAGACATTGTGGATTGCCGGTGAACAAAGTCTGTGAAGGTTTGGGAGTCTACCTTGAAGACTTAACAGAGTGATTGGGCGAGGTCTGTGTGACCTTAGCTCAAGGGGAATACGGTGAGGACTGGGTGTCCTGAGCTGCGTGTTCAGGACTGGGTGTCCGGGACTGTGTGTCCTAAGGTTTAAGTACCTAGCCACCCTAACCAGATGTACAGTTGTCACAGCAACTGGAACTAGTCCAACAAATCATTGTCTTCAGCGAGTCACTGGTTTCATCTTCCCTTCCCTTTACTTACTGTTACTCCTTGTGAAGTCATTGTATGTTCGCACTATCTTTTGTCTTCACTGAGTGACTGCGTGTTCTGTGTGGCTTCATAATATCTTCCTACCTGATCCTTACTACATTGCTGCTATTAGTCATTGTGCTTTCACTCTATTGAATACTTGACTATGGCTTGCCTAGTGTAGTCTACCTTCTGCTGCAGGGTAATAGGTTTATTTCTATCATTTGTCTTCATAACTTCCATGTTTTGAAGACTTTCATAAAAATTGCCTATTCACCCCCCCTCTAGTCGATATAACGCACTTTCAATCTCCAAGCCCCAGAAGGTCAAGAAGCCTCTGCCACACACTGGCCAAGAGCTAACAGCCGCTGCCATTCTGCACAATGATGCCATTGATCTGTCAAGTGATGAAGATCTTGCAGATGACGCTCTTGAGCAACTCATCAAGAGCAAAGAAGAAGCAGAAATCTTCAATGATCTGCCTCTGTTTGATGTAACAGTCATTCACAACTTCATTGATGAATGGTTTGACACACCAAACATCAGCTTCGACGATCTCCAACTACCCATTGGCCTCAGTGTCGCCTTCCATGGCGCCATTGCTTCAGAGTTAGCTATCGCCCAGCGCATTGTTGAACTGAAGCAGAAGATTGACTTTGAGAAATCTCAGTTCAAGAAGCATATGGCCAAGCTCAGCGTGCAAGACGTGAAGAATTTCAAGATTATCCTGCACGAGCTCAAGGTAGCCTTTCTAAAGAAACATGCAGAAGCTCAGGGTTCTTGTGAGCGCATGAAGGTCCTGGCTGATAGGTGTGTGCAAGCCTACAATGAGGCTGAGAAGCGCAAGGCCCTTGGGCGTCGTGGCATCGACCCCAGGATGGCTGCCAAGAAGCAGAAGAAGCCCGCTATGGCTGAACCTGAAGCACCAAGGCAGGAGGCAGATCCCCTTGTCTTCCCAACTAGCATGACTGGCCCGAAGCCAAAGGCCAGGTCAACCGCTTCAGAACTGAAGAAGACCAGGACTGCTGAGGCTGAAGCAAGGAAGAGAAAACATCCTGAAGCCTCTGCTACTGCCCCCGCCAAGAAGAAAAGAATGACCAAGAAGGAATGGGATGCTCCCACAAAGCCCTTGATTGTTGAACCCATTTCCATGGTTCACCCCGACGCCGATCCACAAGAACGTCAACTGACTGTCCATGAGCCTGCTTTCATAGAGGCTCATGAAAATGAAGACTTTCCAGCAGCTGATCCCCTCGCTGCTGAGGACATTGGTCACCATGACCATGTTGAAGATGATGCAGCCCTTCCTCAGCTAGAGCACCAACAGGTATCATTGCCCGTGCTCACGCACAGTGAACTCATCAGCATTGGTCGTCCACTGACACCAATAGCACAGGATGCTTCGTGGGCGGATCGCCCACAAGAGGAAGAAGACTCTGAGGCCCAGCCAACACAAACTCCACAGGCGTCGCCCATGTTGCGCAGGCTTCGCAAAGGTCCAAGGCCTCAAGTCTCTGTGTTTGAAGCTAAAACTGCTGAAGACATTCCGGCTGCATGAGCCGATGACAAAGAAGTACCACAAGCTGCTACTCCCCTGTCCCACCAAGAAGCAGTTCTCGAGGAGAACGTGATCGTAAGCGACCCTCCAGCTCGTCAAGTGGAGGTTGAAAATCTTGCGGCTGCCACCACCAACACTACTGAAGCCACTGACGCTGTCATGGCTGAAGCAAATGTGGAGCCCTCACCAACAAAAGCACCAGAAGTCAGTGAAGCCACTGATCCCGCTGCTTCTGTTCCTACGTCTGCTGCCGGTCCCCAATTCGACTATCATGTTGAGCACATGCCTCAGTTCAGAAGCCAATCCCAAGATTTCCAAGGTTCCCAGGTCCTCCATCAGCACCTGGCTCCTTCAATATCAATGACTTCAGAGCAGACAACACATTCTTCAACAACTCTAGGAACACCTACTCCAGGGAAAGAATATCATCTAATCGGTTCTGGAGTTATCCGCAGCGAAGCTATTACTCATGTGTTCTTTACAATCAAGGTCGCATCTTCCCACACAAGCGCCTTGACATTGAAGCAATAGCTGGTCTGCCCTGTCTGAAAGAAGCTCTGGATTGCTTCAAAGAGGTTGAACTGCTGTCGTTCGTCACTGACCAAGAGCATTGGAATGAAGAGTTGCTGCTCCAATTCTATGCCACACTTCACATCCGCGGGTATAGCAGAGATCCAAAGACTTGGGTCCTGGAGTGGATGACTGGAAACGTTCATCACGAAGCCAAAGCCTTTGACATCATTGAGCTCACTGGTTTGCCCACTCCAGCCGATCTCTACGAGCATGGCTGTCAGCTTCATAGTGAAGCTATTGAGAGCATCTTTCAGAAGACTGAACCTAATATGAGTTAGATGCTCAGTATGATGAAGCCATTGCCCCAAGATGCTGCTTATCCCACGAAGTTCTTCGTTGAAGACCTTGAGTATCTGCCAAGAACCATTTATCACATCATAAGGCGAACTCTCTAGCCAATCAAAGGACATTCTCCCCATGCCAAGCTGGAAGGTGCAATGAAGACTTTGGTCTTCTACATTCTTCATGGAAAATGCTTCAATGCACATGATTTCTTCATTCGCCAACTTGGTGCATCTGGCTCTGATCTATTTGGTTTGAAGTTCTACGCCCCTTGGGTGATGCGGCTGATCAAACTTCACTCCGCTATCTCATATCAGCCCTCGGCCCGCAACCATCGGATCTTTTTGCCTGATGTGGATATGTCTATTGAAGCCATCTATCCTGAGCCTGCCAAGGAACCTCTCAGTCTTCAGAATGCAGAGCATCAAAGTTTCACTCAGAACGTTGAAGGCGTGGAAGCAGTAACTCGTGTGTATCCTTTGGCTGGCACTACACATGCACCGCATCTTGCTCTCACTGAAGCCACTGACAGTACAACTGCAACACGACCCAAGAAGCGCACTCATGTTCTCAACGACCGAGAGCTTCTTGTGGCTCTTCATCAGAAACAGGATAGGCATCATGACTGGCTGAAGCGTCAGATGCAAAGCCTCTTGGTGGATGTTAATTGCATTCGCAATCTAGCCACCAAGAATGCTTTTGTTTCCCATGAAACCTCTCGCCGCACATGGAAAGGGCTAACACTGATGTGTTCGGAAGATGATCTTCAAGAGGATGGCTTCACTGAGTGATTCAAGTTTGACTCCACACCTCCTCGAAGGGCAGTACTGCGACGAACTCCATCCCTTGAAGACTTTGAGTTCTCTTCCTCTGCTGCAACTGTGAATGCCAGAGTAATCCAGGATGAAGACGATGCTACTTCACCGCCACCTCCTTCAGCATGCTTCGACTCTGCTCCAAGCTCTTCAGCACCGCCAAACACAACCAACGACCCTGCTGCTTCACTTACTCCTCATGGGAACGAGTAGATGCTCTATGTCTTCAAACCTTTTTGGTCCTTACTAACAAAAGGGGGAGAAGCATATGAGGTTGATAGTCTTCAAGAGGGTCCATATGGGAGGGTGCTTTATATTTTGCTTCGTGCTTACAACTCTCGTTTTGCTACATTTGGTTCTTTGAGTTGTAACACTTAAACTCGATGGTCGTCTGCTACTTATCTCCCACCTTGTGTTGTGATGATAAGTTCCGCATGTGCGACGATAAATTCCGCACTTAGATCATTCTGTAGACATCCATTTTCCATTATGCATGTCATTATCTTCATATACTTTCACATGCATAGTGGATTGTCATCATAAGTTGAAGTGGATCTCCACAAGTACAACATGCCATGTGCATTTGCATTCCAAAAGCAAATTACTTATATGCACAACTTCAGGGGGAGCCCTTGCAACTTATGAAGACAATTCCTTATCCTTTACAATTCCACAGATTATATTCCCCGTTGTAAACTTCAACTAGTTTGTCATCAATCACCAAAAAGGGGGAGATTGTAAGTGCATCTAGTGCCATCCCTAGTTGGTTTTGGAGTATTGATGACAAACCTAGTTGAGGGACTAATGTGTTTGTGAGAATTGCAGGATAACACAGGTAGAAGTCCCTCATTGATTCGGTTTTCCTACCAAAGATGACCCTAAAAATGTATGAAGACATTGAAGTCAAAGGTGGTATATGAAGATATTCACATTGAAGACTATGACAAGAGAAGACACCACATGAAGCCTATGGAGCTCGAAGACTTAGATCTTTTGTAGTTCTCTTTCTTCTGTGTTGAGTCATAGGAACCACCGTACTGTTAAGTGGGGTCCAAGAGAACCAGTCAGAATGACTGAAGTGATGCTTAAACAAAACCTATGTCTTCGAGTGAAGACTTTGAGAGCGAATCTTGTCTAGAGTCGGGCAAGTCAGCTTTGCTTGAAGCCCAAGTAATGTTGCCGTGTGAGTTTGAAATCTGACCGTTGGAACACGTGTCAGTTCCATAGTGACCCAGGGTCATTTTGGACAAATCAGGTCGGGTTGCCAAGTGGCTATAAATAGCCCACCCCCTACAACCATAAACGGTTGGCTGCTCAGATTCAGAGTACGGCTTTTGTCGTTTGAGAGCAACCTACCTCGAAGCCTTTGAGAGAGAATTGCTTGCGAGGATAAAGCCCTAACCACCCAGAGCCAAAGAGAATTAGGCATCACTTAAGTCTTCTTGTCTATGTGATCTGAAGACTTATTACACTTGAGGACTGTGCATCCTCCAGCCGGTTAGGCGTCGCGTTCTGAGCATCCAAGAGACATTGTGGATTGCCGGTGAACAAAGTCTGTGAAGGTTTGGGAGTCTACCTTGAAGACTTACCAGAGTGATTGGGCGAGGTCTGTGTGACCTTAGCTCAAGGGGAATACAGTGAGGACTGGGTGTCCTGAGCTGCGTGTTCAGGACTGGGTGTCCGGGACTGTGTGTCCTAAGGTTTAAATACCTAGCCGCCCTAACCAGACATACAGTTGTCACAACAACTGGAACTGGTCCAACAAATCATTGTCTTCAGCGAGTCACTGGTTTCATCTTCCCTTCCCTTTACTTACTGTTACTCCTTGTGAAGTCATTGTATGTTCGCACTATATTTTGTCTTCACTGAGTGACTGCATGTTCTGTGTGGCTTCACAATATCTTCCTACCTGATCCTTACTACATTGCTGCTATTAGTCATTGTGCTTTCACTCTATTGAATACTTGACTATGGCTTGCCTAGTGTAGTCTACCTTCCGCTGCAGGGTAATAGGTTTATTTCTATCGTTTGTCTTCATAACTTCCACATTTTGAAGACATTCATAAAAATCGCCTATTCACCCCCCCTCTAGTCGATATAACGCACTTTTAGAAGTCATTGTCTTCAGTGTTGAAGATGGACTTGGCAACATATGCTGTAGCCAGACTTGCGACGCCAGAATCGGACTCCTCCTCAGACTCCACCTCCGCCAACAAACGCACGTGCCTTGCCAGATGAGCTCTTCTTGTGTGATGAAGACTTTGAAGAAGACTTGGAAGAAGACTTTGAGTATTTCTTCTTCTTCTTGTCGTTAGAGTCATATTCCTTGCTCTTCTTCTTCTTTTTGTTCTCATTGTCCCACTGCGGACACTCAGAGATGAAGTGGCCAGGTTTCTTGCACTTGTGACATGTTGTCTTCTTGTAGTCATGAGCAAAAGCTTCATCATTCCTTGAGCTTGATCGGGAAGACTTTCTGAAGCCTTTCTTCTTGGTGAATTTTTGGAACTTCTTCACAAGCATAGCAAGTACCCTTCCAATGTCTTCAGGATCATCAGAACTGCTGTCAGATTCTTCTTCAGATGAGGAGACAGCTTTTGCCTTCAAGGCACGAGTTCACCCATAGTTTGGACCGTAGATATCTCTTTTCTCAGAAAGCTGAAACTCATGTGTGTTGAGCCTCTCAAGTATGTCAGACGGATCGAGTGTCTTGAAATCAGGACGTTCTTGGATCATCAGGGCTAGGGTGTCAAACGAACTGTCAAGTGATCTCAGTAGTGTCTTGATGACTTCATAATTGGTGATCTCAGTAGCGCCAAGGGCTTGAAGCTCATTCGTGATGTCAGTGAGTCGATCAAATGTGAGCTGGACATTCTCATTGTCATTTCTCTTGAAGCGATTGAAGAGGTTGCGAAGGACACTGATTCTCTGATCTCTCTGGGTTGAGACGCCTTCGTTGACCTTGGAGAGCCAGTCCCAGACTAGCTTAGATGTTTCCAAAGCACTCACGCGGCCATACTGTCCTTTGGTCAGATGACCACAGATGATATTCTTGGCAGTAGAGTCCAGTTGAACGAACTTCTTGACGTCAGCAGCAGTGACACCTTCTCCAGCCTTGGGAACGCTGTTCTTGACGACATACCATAGGTCGACGTCAATGGCTTCAAGATGCATGCGCATCTTATTCTTCCAGTAGGGATATTCAGTTCCATCTAAGACGGGGCACGCAGCGGAGACTTTGATTATCCCTGCAGTCGACATAGCTAAAACTCCAGGTGGTTAAACCGAATCACATAGAACAAGGGAGTACCTTGCTCTGAT
Source organism: Triticum aestivum (assembly GCF_018294505.1). Classification (NCBI taxonomy): domain Eukaryota; kingdom Viridiplantae; phylum Streptophyta; class Magnoliopsida; order Poales; family Poaceae; genus Triticum; species Triticum aestivum. Next base: position 413,280,202 of record NC_057806.1, read on the forward strand.
ACCAATTGAAAGTGCGTTATATCGACTAGAGGGGGGTGAATAGGCGATTTTTATGAAAATCTTCAAAACGTGGAAGTTATGAAGACAAATGATAGAAATAAACCTATTACCCTGTAGCGGAAGGTAGACTACACTAGGCAAGCCATAGTCAAGTATTCAATAGAGTGAAAGCACAATGACTAATAGCAGCAATGTAGTAAGGATCAGGTAGAAAGATATTATGAAGCCAAACAGAACACGCAGTCACTCAGTGAAGATAAAAGATAGTGCAATCATACAATGACTTCACAAGGAGTAACAGTACGTAAAGAGAAGGGAAGGATGAAACCAGTGACTCGTTGAAGACAATGATGTGTTGGACTAGTTCCAGTTGCTGTGACAACTGTACGTCTGGTTAGGGCAGCTAGGTATTTAAACTTGAGGACACACAGTCCCGGACACCCAGTCCTGAACACGCAGCTCAGGACACACAGTCCTCAATGTATTCCCCTTGAGCTAAGGTCACACAGACCTCGCCTAATGACTCTGGTAAGTCTTCAAGGTAGACTCCCAAACCTTCACAGACTTCGTTCACCGGCAATCCACAATGTCTCTTGGATGCTCAGAACGCGACGCCTAACCGGCTAGAGGATTCACAGTCCTCAAGTGTAATAAGTCTTCAGATCACACAGACAAGAAGACTTAAGTGATGCCTAATTCTCTTTGGCTCCGGGTGGTTAGGGCTTTATCCTCGCAAGGAATTCTCTCTCAAAAGCTTCGAGGTGGGTTGCTCTCAAACGACAAAAGCCGTAAACTCACTCTGAGCAGCCAACCGTTTTTGGTTGTAGGGGGTGGGTTATTTATAGCCACTAGGCAACCCGACCTGATTTGTCCGAAATGACCCTGGGGCACTAAGGAACTGACACGTGTTCCAACGGTCAGATTTCAAACTCACACGGCAACTTTACTTGGGCTACAAGCAAAGCTGACTTGTCCGACTCTGGACAAGATTCGCTCTCATAGTCTTCACTCGAAGACATAGGTTTTGGTTAAGCATCACTTCAGTCATTCTGACTGGTTCTCTTGGACCCCACTTAACAGTATGGTGGTTCCTATGACTCAACAAAGAAGAAAAAGAACTACGAAAGATCTAAGTCTTCGAGCTCCATAGGCTTCATGTGATGTCTTCTCTTGTCATAGTCTTCAATGTGAATATATTCATATACCACCTTTGACTTCAATGTCTTCATACATTTTTAGGGGTCATCTCTGGTAGGAAAACCAAATCAATGAGGGACTTCTACCTGTGTTATCCTGCAATTCTCACAAACACATTAGTCCCTCAACTAGGTTTGTCGTCAATACTCCAAAACCAACTAGGGGTGGCACTAGATGCACTTACAGGGGTCCCCAGACTTGCCTGCCTGCGGCGTGGCTCGAGTGGGGGCCTAGTGCGGCCCTGCTTCATCAGCTCCAGCTCAAGACCCTCGCAAGGGGCCAAACCTTGCGGGGCGGACGACAGGAGGCTTCCTCAGGAGCAGCCTCATCAGGCAGGCTCGCGAGGAGGCTGAGAGATCAAGGCAGGGGTGCCTCGCGAGGAGCCCGTGACGCATGTTGGGGAACGTAGTAATTTCAAAAAAGTTCCTACGCACACGCAAGATCATGGTGATGCATAGCAACAAGAGGGGAGAGTGTTGTCTATGTACCCTTGTAGACCGACAGCGAAAGCGTTATGACAGCGCGGTTGATGTAGTCGTACGTCTTCACGGCCCGACCGATCAAGCACCGAAACTACGACACCTCCGAGTTTTAGCACATGTTCAGCTCGGTGACGATCCCCGGACTCCGATCCAGCAAAGTGTCGGGGAAGTGTTCCGTCAGCATGACGACGTGGTGACGATCTTGATGTTCTACCATCGCAGGGCTTCGCCTAAGCACCGCTACAATATTATCGAGGAGTATGGTGGAGGGGGGCACCACACACGGCTAAGAGAACGATCACGAAGATCAACTTGTGTGTCTAGAGGTGCCCCCTGCCCCCATATATAAAGGAGCAAGGGGGGGGTGCGGCCGGCCCTAGGAGGAGGCGCACCGGAGGAGTCCTACTCCTACCAGGAGTAGGACTCCCCCCTTTCCCTAGTTGGATTAGGACTTGGGGGGGAAGGAAGAGAGGGGGAAAAGGAAAGGGGGGGGGGCGCCGCCCCCCTTCCTTGTCCAATTCGGACTTGGGGGGGAGGGGCGCGCGGAAGCCCCTAGGCCTCCTCTCCTCTTCCTCCACTAGGCCCATTAAGGCCCATTAGGTTACCTGGGGGTTCCGGTAACCTCCCGGTACTCTGGTAAAATGCCGATTTCACCCAGAACACTTTTGATGTCCAAACATAGGCTTTCGATATATCAATCTTCATGTCTCGACCATTTCGAGACTCCTCGTCATGTCCGTGATCACATCCGGGACTCCGAACAAACTTCGGTACATCAAAATATATAAACTCATAATGAAACTATCATCGTAACATTAAGTGTGCGGACCCTACGGGTTCGAGAACAATGTAGACATGACCGAGACACGTCTCCGGTCAATAACCAATAGCGGAACTTGGATGCTCATATTGGCTCCTACATATTCTACGAAGATCTTTATCGGTCAGACCGCATAAAAACATACGTTGTTCCCTTTGTCATCGGTATGTTACTTGCCCGAGATTCGATCGTCGGTATCTCAATACCTAGTTCAATCTCGTTACCGGAAAGTCTCTTTACAAGTTTCGTAATACATCATCTCGCAACTAGCTCATTAGTTGCAATGCTTGCAAGGCTTATGTGATGTGCATTACCGAGAGGGCTCAGAGATCCCTCTCCGACAATCGGAGTGACAAATCCTAATCTCGAAATACGCCAACCCAACATGTACCTTTGAGGACACCTGTAGAGCTCCTTTATAATCACCCAGTTACGTTGTGACGTTTGGTAGCACACAAAGTGTTCCTCCGGCAAACGGGAGTTGCATAATCTCATAGTGATAGGAACATGTATAAGTCATGAAGAAAGCAATAGCAACATACTAAACGATCGGGTGCTAAGCTAATGGAATGGGTCACATCAATAACATCATTCTCCTAATGATGTGATCCCGTTAATCAAATGACAACACATGTCTATGGTTAGGAAGCATAACATTCTTGGATTAACGAGCTAGTCAAGTAGAGGCATACTAGTGACGTTTAGTTTGTCTATGTATTCACACAAGTATTATGTTTCCGGTTAATACAATTTTAGCATGAATAATAAACATTTATCATGATATAAGGAAATAAATAATAACTTTATTATTGCCTCTAGGGCATATTTCCTTCAGTCTCCCACTTGCACTAGAGTCAATAATCTAGATTACACAGTAATGATTCTAACACCCATGGAGCTTTGGTGCTGGTCATGTTTTGCTCGTGGAAGAGGCTTAGTCAATGGGTCTGCTACATTCAGATCTGTATGTATCTTGCAAATCTCTATGTCTCCCACCTGGACTAGATCCCGGATGGAATTGAAGCATCTCTTGATGTGCTTGGTTCTCTTGTGAAATCTGGATTCCTTTGTCAAGGCAATTGCACCAGTATTGTCACAAAAGATTTTCATTGGACCCGATGCACTAGGTATGACACCTAGATCGGATATGAACTCCTTCATCCAGACTCCTTCGTTTGCTGCTTCTGAAGCAGATATGTACTCCGCTTCACATGTAGATCCTGCCACAACGCTTTGTTTAGAACTGCACCAACTGACAGCTCCACCGTTTAATGTAAACATGTATCCGGTTTGCGATTTAGAATCGTCCGGATCGGTGTCAAAGCTTGCATCAACGTAACCATTTACGATGAGCTCTTTGTCACCTCCATATACGAGAAACATATCCTTAGTCCTTTTCAGGTATTTCAGGATGTTCTTGACCGCTGTCCAGTGATCCACTCCTGGATTACTTTGGTACCTCCCTGCTACACTTATAGCAAGACACACATCAGGTCTGGTACACAGCATTGCATACATGATAGAGCCTATGGCTGAAGCATAGGGAACTTCTTTCATTTTCTCTCTATCTTCTGTAGTGGTCGGGCATTGAGTCTTACTCAATTTCACACCTTGTAACACAGGCAAGAATCCTTTATTTGCTTGATCCATTTTGAATTTCATCAAAACTTTGTCAAGGTATGTGCTTTGTGAAAGTCCAATTAAGCGTCTTGATCTATCTCTATAGATCTTAATGCCCAATATGTAAGCAGCTTCACTGAGGTCTTTCATTGAAAAACTCTTATTCAAGTATCCCTTTATGCTATCCAGAAATTCTATATCATTTCCGATTAGTAATATGTCATCCACATATAATATCAGAAATGCTACAGAGCTCCCACTCACTTCCTTGTAAATACAGGCTTCTCAAAAAGTCTGTACAAACCCAAATGCTTTGATCACACTATCAAAGCGTTTATTCCAACTCCGAGAGGCTTGCACCAGTCCATAAATGGATCGCTGGAGCTTGCACACTTTGTTAGCTCCTTTTGGATCGACAAAACCTTCCGGCTGCATCATACACAACTCTTCTTCCAGAAATCCATTCAAGAATGCAGTTTTGACATCCATCTGCCAAATTTCATAATCATAAAATGCGGCAATTGCTAACATGACTCGGACAGACTTAAGCATCGCTACGGGTGAGAAGGTCTCATCGTAGTCAATCCCTTGAACTTGTCGAAAACCTTTTGCGACAAGTCAAGCTTTGTAGACAGTAACATTACCATCAGCGTCTGTCTTCTTCTTGAAGATCCATTTATTCTCAATTGCTTGCCGATCTTTGGGCAAGTCAACCAAAGTCCACACTTTGTTCTCATACATGGATCCCATCTCAGATTTCATGGCTTCAAGCCATTTTGCGGAATCTGGGCTCACCATCGCTTCTTCATAGTTTGTAGGTTCATCATGATCTAGTAGCATGACTTCTAGAACAGGATTACCGTACCACTCTGGTGCAGATCTTACTCTGGTTGATCTACGAGGTTCAGTAGTAACTTGTTCTGAAGTTTCATGATCATCATCATTAGCTTCCTCACTAATTGGTGTAGGTGTCACAGAAACCGGTTTTTGTGATGTACTACTTTCCAATAAGGGAGCAGGTACAGTTACCTCATCAAGTTCTACTTTTCTCCCACTCACTTCTTTCGAGAGAAACTCCTTCTCTAGAAACTTTCTGAATTTAGCAACAAAAGTCTTGCCTTCGGATCTGTGATAGAAGGTGTATCCAATAGTTTCCTTTGGATATCCTATGAAGACACATTTCTTCGATTTGGGTTCGAGCTTATCAGGTTGAAGCTTTTTCACATAAGCATCGCAGCCCCAAACTTTCAGAAACGACAACTTTGGTTTCTTGTGAAACCACAGTTCATAAGGCGTCGTCTCAACGGATTTTGATGGTGCCCTATTTAACGTGAATGCGGCCATCTCTAAAGCATAACCCCAAAACGATAGTGGTAAATCAGTATGAGACATCATAGATTGCACCATATCTAGTAAAGTACGATTACGACGTTCGGACACACCATTACGCTGTGGTGTTCCGGGTGGCGTGACTTGCGAAACTATTCCGCATTGTTTCAAATGTACACCAAACTCGTAACTCAAATATTCTACTCCACGATCAGATCGTAGGAATTTTATTTTCTTGTTACAATGATTTTCAACTTCACTCTGAAATTCTTTGAACTTTTCAAATGTTTCAGACTTATGTTTCATTAAGTAGATATACCCATATCTGCTTTAAGTCATCTGTGAAGGTGAGAAAATAACGATATCCGCCACGAGCCTCAACATTCATCGGACCACATACATCTGTATGTATGATTTCCAACAAATCTGTTGCTCTCTCCATAGTGGCGGAGAACGGTGTTTTGGTCATCTTGCCCATAAGGCATGGTTCGCAAGTACCAAGTGATTCATAATCAAGTGGTTCCAAAAGTCCATCAGTATGGAGTTTCTTCATGCGCTTTACACCGATATGACCTAAACGGCAGTGCCACAAATAAGTTGCACTATCATTATCAACTCTGCATCTTTTGGCTTCAACATTATGAATATGTGTGTCACTACTATCGAGATTTAATAAGAATAGACCATTCTTCGAGGGTGCATGACTATAAAAGATATTACTCATATAAATAGAACAACCATTATTCTCTGATTTAAATGAATAACCGTCTCGCATCAAACAAGATCCAGATATAATGTTCATGCTCAACGTTGGCACCAAATAACAATTATTTAGGTCTAATACTAATCCCGAAGGTAGATGTAGAGGTAGCGTGCCGACTACGATCACATCGACTTTGGAACCATTTCCCACACGCATCGTCACCTCGTCCTTAGCCAATCTTCGCTTAATCCGTAAGCCCTGTTTCGAGTTGCAAATATTAGCAACAGAACCAGTATCAAATACCCAGGTGCTACTGCGAGCATTAGTAAGGTACACATCAATAACATGTATATCATATATACCTTTGTTCACCTTGCCGTCCTTCTTATCCGCCAAATACTTGGGGCAGTTCCGCTTCCAGTGACCAGTCTGCTTGCAGTAGAAGCACTCAGTTTCAGGATTAGGTCCAGATTTGGGTTTCTTCTCCTGAGTAGCAACTTGCTTGTTGTTCTTTTTGAAGTTCCCCTTCTTCTTCCCTTTGCCCTTTTTCTTGAAACTAGTGGTCTTGTTGACCATCAACAATTGATGCTCCTTGATTTCTACCTCCGCAGCTTTTAACATTGCGAAGAGCTCGGGAATTGTCTTATTCATCCCTTGCATATTATAGTTCATCACGAAGCTCTTGTAGCTAGGTGGAAGTGATTGGAGAATTATGTCAATGACGCAATCATCTGGAAGATTAACTCCCAATTGAATCAAGTGATTATTATACCCAAACATTTTGAGTATATGCTCACTGACAGAACTGTTCTCCTCCATCTTGCAGCTATAGAACTTATTGGAGACTTCATATCTCTCAATCCGGGCATTTTCTTGAAATATTAACTTCAACTCCTGGAACATCTCATATGCTCCATGACGTTCAAAACATCGTTGAAGTCCCGATTCTAAGCCGTAAAGCATGGCACACTAAACTATCAAGTAGTCATCAGCTTTGCTCTGCCAGACGTTCATAACATCTGGTGTTGCTCCAGCAGCAGGCCTGGCACCCGACGGTGCTTCCAGGACGTAATTCTTCTGTGCAGCAATGAGGATAATCCTCAAGTTACGGACCCAGTCCGTGTAATTGCTACCATCATCTTTCAACTTTGCTTTCCCAAGGAATGCATTAAAATTCAACGGAACAACAACACGGGCCATCTATCTACAATCAAACATAAACAAGCAAGATACTATCAGGTAGTAAGTTCATGATAAATTTAAGTTCAATTAATCATATTACTAAAGAACTCCCACTTAGATAGACATCCCTCTAATCCTCTAAGTGCTCACATGATCCAAATCAACTAAACCATGTCCGATCATCACGTGAGATAGAATAGTTTCATTGGTGAACATCACTATGTTGATCATATCTACTATATGATTCACGCTCGACCTTTCGGTCTCCGTGTTCTGAGGCCATATCTGTATATGCTTGACTTGTCAAGTATAACCTGAGTATTCCGCGTGTGCAACTGTTTTGCACCCGTTGTATTTGAACGTAGAGCCTATCACACCAGATCATCACATGGTGTCTTAGCACGAAGAACTTTCGCAACGGTGCATACTCAGGGAGAACACTTCTTGATAATTAGTGAGAGATCATCTTAAAATGCTACCGTCAATCAAAGCAAGATAAGATGCATAAAAGATAAACATCACATGCAATCAATATAAGTGATATGATATGGCCATCATCTTGTGCTTGTGATCTCCATCTTCGAAGCACCATCATGATCACCATCGTCACCGGCGCGACACCTTGATCTCCATCGTAGCATCGTTGTCGACTCGCCAATCTTATGCTTCTACGACTATCGCTACTGCTTATTGATAAAGTAAAGCATCACAGGGCGATTGCATTGCATACAATAAAGCGACAACCATATGGCTCCTGCCAGTTGCCGATAACTCGGTTACAAAACATGATCATCTCATACAATAAAATTTAGCATCATGTCTTGACCATATCACATCACAACATGCCCTGCAAAAACAAGTTAGACGTCCTCTACTTTGTTTGTTGCAAGTTTTACGTGGCTGCTACAGGCTTAAGCAAGAACCAATCTTACCTACGCATCAAAAACCACAACGATAGTTTGTCAAGTTGGTGTTGTTTTAACCTTCGCAAGGACCGGGCGTAGCCACACTCGGTTCAACTAAAGTTGGAGAAACTGACACCCGCCAGCCACCTGTGTGCAAAGCACGTCGGTAGAACCAGTCTCGCGTAAGCGTACGCGTAATGTCGGTCCGGGCCGCTTCATCCAACAGTACCGCCGAACCAAAGTATGACATGCTGGTAAGCAATATGACTTATATCACCCACAACTCACTTGTGTTCTACTCGTGCACAACATCAACACATAAACCCTGGCTCTGATACCACTATTGGGGAACGTAGTAATTTCAAAAAAATCCTACGCACACGCAAGATCATGGTGATGCATAGCAACGAGAGGGGAGAGTGTTGTCTATGTACCCTTGTAGACCGACAGCGGAAGCGTTATGACAACGCAGTTGATGTAGTCGTACGTCTTCAGGCCCGACCGATCAAGCACCGAAACTATGGCACCTCCGAGTTTTAGCACACGTTTAGCTCGATGACGATCCCCGGACTCCGATCCAGCAAAGTGTCGGGGAAGAGTTCCGTCAGCACGATGGGCGAGGTGACGATCTTGACGTTCTACCATCGCAAGGCTTCGCCTAAGCACCGCTACAATATTATCGAGGAGTATGGTGGAGGGGGGCACCGCACACGGCTGAGAGAACGATCACGAAGATCAACTTGTGTGTCTAGAAGTGCCCCCCTGCCCCCGTATATAAAGGAGCAAGGGGGGGTGCGGCCGGCCCTAGGAGGAGGCGCGCCGGAGGAGTCCTACTCCTACCAGGAGTAGGACTCCCCCCTTTCCCTAGTTGGATTAAGACTTGGGGGGAAGGAAGAGAGGGGGAAAAGGAAAGGGGGGGCGCCGCCCCCCTTCCTTGTCCAATTCGGACTTGGGGGGGGAGGGGAGCGCGGCAGCCCCTAGGCCTCCTCTCCTCTTCCTCCACTAGGCCCATTAAGGCCCATTAGGTTACCGGGGGGTTCCGGTAACCTCCCGGTACTCTAGTAAAATGCCGATTTCACCCGGAACACTTCCGATGTCCAAACATAGGCTTCCAATATATCAATCTTCATGTCTCGACCATTTCGAGACTCCTCGTCATGTCCGTGATCACATCCGAGACTCCAAAAAAACTTTGGTACATCAAAATATATAAACTCATAATGAAACTGTCATCGTAATGTTAATCGTGTGGACCCTACGGGTTCGAGAACAATGTAGAAATGACCGAGACACGTCTCCGGTCAATAACCAATAGCGGAACCTGGATGCTCATATTGGCTCCTACATATTCTACGAAGATCTTTATCAGTCAGACCGCATAACAACATACGTTGTTCCCTTTGTCATCGGTATGTTACTTGCCTGAGATTCGATCGTCGGTATCTCAATACCTAGTTCTATCTCGTTACCGGCAAGTCTCTTTACTTGTTTCGTAAAACATCATCTCGCAAATAACTCATTAGTTGCAATGCTTGCAAGGCTTATGTGATGTGCATTACAGAGAGGGCCCAGAGATACCTCTCCGACAATCGGAGTGACAAATCCTAATCTCGAAATACACCAACCCAACATGTACCTTTGGAGACACCTGTAGAGCTCCTTTATAATCACCCAGTTATGTTGTGACGTTTGGTTGCACACAAAGTGTTCCTTCGGCAAATGGGAGTTGCATAATCTCATAGTCATAGGAACATGTATAAGTCATGAATAAAGCAATAGCAACATACTAAACGATCGGGTACTAAGCTAATGGAATGGGTCATGTCAATCACATCATTCTCCTAATGATGTGATCCCGTTAATCAAATGACAACACATGTCTATGGTTAGGAAACATAACCATCTTCGATTAACGAGCTAGTCAAGTAGAGGCATACTAGTGACGTTTAGTTTGTCTATGTATTCACACAAGTATTATGTTTCCGGTTAATACAATTTTAGCATGAATAATAAACATTTATCATGATATAAGGAAATAAATAATAACTTTATTATTGCCTCTAGGGCATATTTCCTTCAGTCTCCCACTTGCACTAGAGTCAATAATCTAGATTACACAGTAATGATTCTAACACCCATGGAGCTTTGGTGCTGGTCATGTTTTGCTCGTGGAAGAGGCTTAGTCAATGGGTCTGCTACATTCAGATCCATATGTATCTTGCAAATCTCTATGTATCCCACCTGGACTAGATCCCGGATGGAATTGAAGCGTCTCTTGATGTGCTTGGTTCTCTTGTGAGATTTGGATTCCTTTGCCAAGGCAATTGCACCAGTATTGTTACAAAAGATTTTTATTGGACCCGATGCACTAGGTATGACACCTAGATCGGATATGAACTCCTTCATCCAGACTCGTTCGTTTGCTGCTTCTGAAGTAGCTATGTACTCCGCTTCACATGTAGATCCTGCCACAACGCTTTGTTTAGAACTGTACCAACTGACAGCTCCACCGTTTAATGTAAACACGTATCTGGTTTGCGATTTAGAATCATCCGGATCAGTGTCAAATCTTGCATCAACGTAACCATTTATGATGAGCTCTTTGTCACCTCCATATACGAGAAACATATCCTTAGTCCTTTTCAGGTATTTCAGGATGTTCTTGACCGCTGTCCAGTGATCCACTCCTGGATTACTTTGGTACCTCCCTGCTACACTTATAGCAAGACACACATCAGGTCTGGTACATAGCATTGCATACATGATAGAGCCTATGGCTAAAGCATAGGGAACATCTTTCATTTTCTCTCTATCTTCTGCAGTGGTCGGGCATTGAGTCTTACTCAATTTCACACCTTGTAACACAGGCAAGAATCCTTTCTTTGCTTGATCCATTTTGAATTTCATCAAAACTTTGTCAAGGTATGTGCTTTGTGAAAGTACAATTAAGCGTCTTGATCTATCTCTATAGATCTTATTGCCCAATATGTAAGCAGCTTCACCGAGGTCTTTCATTGAAAAACTCTTATTCAAGTACCCCTTTATGCTATCCAGAAATTCTATATCATTTCCGATTAGTAATATGTCATCCACATATAATACCAGAAATGCTACAGAGCTACCACTCACTTTCTTGTAAATACAGGCTCTCAAAAAGTTTGTACAAACCCAAATGCTTTGATCACACTATCAAAGCGTTTATTCCAACTCCGAGAGGCTTGCACCAGTCCATAAATGGATCGCTGGAGCTTGCACACTTTGTTAGCTCCTTTTGGATCGACAAAACCTTCCGGCTGCATCATATACAACTCTTCTTCCAGAAATCCATTCAGGAATGCAGTTTTGACATCCATCTGCCAAATTTCATATTCATAAAATGCGGCAATTGCTAACATGATTCGGACAGACTTAAGCATCGCTACGGGTGAGAAGGTCTCATCGTAGTCAATCCCTTGAACTTGTCGAAAACCTTTTGCGACAAGTCGAGCTTTGTAGACAGTAACATTACCATCAGCGTCAGTCTTGTTCTTGAAGATCCATTTATTCTCAATTGCTTGCCGATCTTTGGGCAAGTCAACCAAAGTCCACACTTTGTTCTCATACATGGATCCCATCTCAGATTTCATGGCTTCAAGCCATTTTGCGGAATCTGGGCTCACCATCGCTTCTTCATAGTTTGTAGGTTCATCATGATCTAGTAGCATGACTTCCAGAACAGGATTACCGTACCACTCTGGTGCGGATCTTACTCTGGTTGATCTACGAGGTTCAGTAGTAACTTGTTCTGAAGTTTCATGATCATCATCATTAGCTTCCTCACTAATTGGTGTAGGTGTCACAGAAACCGGTTTCTGTGATGTACTAGTTTCCAATAAGGGAGCAGGTACAGTTACCTCATCAAGTTCTACTTTTCTCCCACTCACTTCTTTCGAGAGAAACTCCTTCTCTAGAAACTTTCTGAATTTAGCAACAAAAGTCTTGCCTTTGGATCTGTGATAGAAGGTGTATCCAATAGTTTCCTTTGGATATCCTATGAAGACACATTTCTCCGATTTGGGTTCGAGCTTATCAGGTTGAAGCTTTTTCACATAAGCATCGCAGCCCCAAACTTTCAGAAACGACAACTTTGGTTTCTTGTGAAACCACAGTTCATAAGGCGTCGTCTCAACGGATTTTGATGGTGCCCTATTTAACGTGAATGCGGCCATCTCTAAAGCATAACCCCAAAACGATAGTGGTAAATCAGTAAGAGACATCATAGATCGCACCATATCTAGTAAAGTACGATTACGACGTTCGGACACACCATTACGCTGTGGTGTTCCGGGTGGCGTGAGTTGCGAAACTATTCCGCATTGTTTCAAATGTACACCAAACTCATAACTCAAATATTCTCCTCCACGATCAGATCGTAGGAATTTTATTTTCTTGTTACGATGATTTTCAACTTCACTCTGAAATTCTTTGAACTTTTCAAATGTTTCAGACTTATGTTTCATTAAGTAGATATACCCATATCTGCTTAAGTCATCCGTGAAGGTGAGAAAATAACGATATCTGCCACGAGCCTCAACATTCATCGGACCACATACATCTGTATGTATGATTTCCAACAAATCTATTGCTCTCTCCATAGTGCCGGAGAATGGTGTTTTGGTCATCTTGCCCATAAGGCACGGTTCGCAAGTACAAGTGATTCATAATCAAGTGGTTCCAAAAGTCTATTAGTATGGAGTTTCTTCATGCGCTTTACACCGATATGACCTAAACGGCAGTGCCACAAATAAGTTGCACTATCATTATCAACTCTGCATCTTTTGGCTTCAACATTATGAATATGTGTGTCACTACTATCGAGATTTAATAAGAATAGACCATTCTTCAAGGGTGCATGACTATAAAAGATATTACTCATATAAATAGAACAACCATTATTCTCTGATTTAAATGAATAACCGTCTCGCATCAAACAAGATCCAGATATAATGTTCATGCTCAACGTTGGCACCAAATAACAATTATTTAGGTCTAATACTAATCCCGAAGGTAGATGTAGAGGTAGCGTGCCGACTGCGATCACATCGACTTTGGAACCATTTCCCACGCGCATCATCACCTCGTCCTTAGCCAATTTTCGCTTAATCCGTAGTCCCTATTTCGAGTTGCAAATATTAGCAACAGAACCAGTATCAAATACCCAGGTGCTACTGCGAGCATTAGTAAGGTACACATCAATAACATGTATATCATATATACCTTTGTTCACCTTGCCATCCTTCTTATCCGCCAAATACTTGGGGCAGTTCTGCTTCTAGTGACCAGTCTGCTTGTAGTAGAAGCACTCAGTTTCAGGCTTAGGTCCAGATTTGGGTTTCTTCTCCTGAGTAGCAACTTGCTTGTTGTTCTTTTTGAAGTTCCCCTTCTTCTTCCCTTTGCCCCTTTTCTTGAAACTAGTGGTCTTGTTGACCATCAACACTTGATGCTCCTTCTTGATTTCTACCTCCGCAGCTTTTAACATTGCGAAGAGCTCAGGAATTGTCTTATTCATCCCTTGCATATTATAGTTCATCACGAAGCTCTTGTAGCTAGGTGGAAGTGATTGGAGAATTATGTCAATGACGCAATCATCTGGAAGATTAACTCCCAATTGAATCAAGTGATTATTATACCCAGACATTTTGAGTATATGCTCACTGACAGAACTGTTCTCCTCCATCTTGCAGCTATAGAACTTATTGGAGACTTCATATCTCTCAATCCGGGCATTTGCTTGAAATATTAACTTCAACTCCTGGAACATCTCATATGCTCCATGACGTTCAAAACATCGTTGAAGTCCCGATTCTAAGCCGTAAAGCATGGCACACTGAACTATCAAGTAGTCATCAGCTTTGCTCTGCCAGATGTTCATAACATCTGGTGTTGCTCCAGCAGCAGGCCTGGCACCCGGCGGTGCTTCCAGGACGTAATTCTTCTGTGCAGCAATGAGGATAATCCTCAAGTTACGGACCCAGTCTGTGTAATTGCTACCATCATCTTTCAACTTTGCTTTCTCAAGGAACGCATTAAAATTCAACGGAACAACAACACGGGCCATCTATCTACAATCAAACATAAACAAGCAAGATACTATCAGGTACTAAGTTCATGATAAATTTAAGTTCAATTAATCATATTACTAAAGAACTCCCACTTAGACATCCGTCTAATCCTCTAAGTGATCATGTGATCCAAATCAACTAAACCATGTCCGATCATCACGTGAGATAGAATAGTTTCATTGGTGAACATCACTATGTTGATCATATCTACTATATGATTCACGCTCGACCTTTCGGTCTCCATGTTCCGAGGCCATATCTGTATATGCTTGGCTCGTCAAGTATAACCTGAGTATTCCGCGTGTGCAACTGTTTTGCACCCGTTGTATTTGAACGTAGAGCCTATCACACCCGATCATCAGGTGGTGTCTCAGCACGAAGAACTTTCGCAACAGTGCATACTCAGGGAGAACACTTCTTGATAATTAGTGAGAGATCATCTTAAAATGCTACCGTCAATCAAAGCAAGATAAGATGCATAAAAGATAAACATCACATGCAATCAATATAAGTGATATGATATGGCCATCATCTTGTGCTTGTGATCTCCATCTTCGAAGCACCATCATGATCACCATCGTCACCGGCGCGACACCTTGATCTCCATCATAGCATCGTTGTCGACTCGCCAATCTTATGCTTCTACGACTATCGCTACCGCTTAGTGATAAAAGTAAAGCATTACAGGGCGATTGCATTGCATACAATAAAGCGACAACCATATGGCTCCTGCCAGTTGCCGATAACTCGGTTACAAAACATGATCATCTCATACAATAAAATTTAGCATCATGTCTTGACCATATCACATCACAACATGCCCTGCAAAAACAAGTTAGATGTCCTCTACTTTGTTTGTTGCAAGTTTTACGTGGCTGCTACGGGCTTAAGCAAGAACCAATCTTACCTACGCATCAAAAACCACAACGATAGTTTGTCAAGTTGGTGCTGTTTTAACCTTCGCAAGGACCGGGCGTAGCCACACTCAGTTCAACTAAAGTTGGAGAAACTGACACCCGCTAGCCACCTGTGTGCAAAGCACGTCGGTAGAACCAGTCTCGCGTAAGCATACGCGTAATGTCGGTCCGGGCCGCTTCATCCAACAGTACCGCCGAACCAAAGTATGACATGCTGGTAAGCAATATGACTTATATCGCCCACAACTCACTTGTGTTCTACTCGTGCACAACATCAACACATAAAACCTGGCTCTGATACCACTGTTTGGGAACGTAGTAATTACAAAAAAATTCCTACGCACATGCAAGATCATGGTGATGCATAGCAACGAGAGGGGAGAGTGTTGTCTACGTACCCTTGTAGACCGACAGCGGAAGCGTTATGACAACGCGGTTGATGTAGTCGTACGTCTTCACGGCCCGACCGATCAAGCACTGAAACTACGGCACCTTCGAGTTTTAGCACACGTTTAGCTCGATGACGATCCCCGGACTCCGATCCAGCAAAGTGTCGGGGAAGAGTTCCGTCAGCACGACGGCGTGGTGACGATCTTGATGTTCTACCGTCGCAGGGCTTCGCCTAAGCACCGCTACAATATTATCGAGGAGTATGGTGGAGGGGGGCATCGCACACGGCTAAAAGAATGATCACGAAGATCAACTTGTGTGTCTAGAGGTGCCCCCCTGCCCCCGTATATAAAGGAGCAAGGGGGTGCGGCCGGCCCTAGGAGGAGGCGCGCCGGAGGAGTCCTACTCCTACCGGGAGTAGGACTCCCCCCCTTTCCCTAGTTGGATTAAGACTTGGGGGGAAGGAAGAGAGGGGGAAAAGGAAAGGGGGGGGGCGCCGCCCCCCTTCCTTGTCCAATTCGGACTTGGGGGGGGGAGGGGCGCGCGGCTGCCCCTAGGCCTCCTCTCCTCTTCCTCCACTAGGCCCATTAAGGCCCATTAGGTTACCGGGGGGTTCCGGTAACCTCCCAGTACTCCGGTAAAATGCCGATTTCACCCGGAACACTTCCAATGTCCAAACATAGGCTTCCTATATATCAATCTTAGTGTCACAACCATTTCGAGACTCCTCGTCATGTCCGTGATCACATCTGGGACTCCGAACAAACTTCGGTACATCAAAATATATAAACTCATAATGAAACTATCATCGTAATGTTAGGCGTGCGGACCCTACGGGTTGGAGAACAATGTAGACATGACCGAGACACGTCTCCGGTCAATAACCAATAGCGGAACCTGGATGCTCATATTGGCTCCTACATATTCTACGAAGATCTTATCAGTCAGACCACATAACAACATACGTTGTTCCCTTTGTCATCGGTATGTTACTTGCCCGAGATTCGATCGTCGGTATCTCAATACCTAGTTCAATCTCGTTACCGGCAAGTCTTTTTACTCGTTTCGTAATACATCATCTTGCAACTAACTCATTAGTTGCAATGCTTGCAAGGCTTATGTGATGTGCATTACCGAGAGGGCCCAGAGATACCTCTCCGACAATCGGAGTGACAAATCCTAATCTCGAAATACGCCAACCCAACATGTACCTTTGGAGACACCTGTAGAGCTCCTTTATAATCACCCAGTTATGTTATGACGTTTGGTAGCACACAAAGTGTTCCTCCGGCAAACAGGAGTTGCATAATCTCATAGTCATAGGAACATGTATAAGTCATGAAGAAAGCAATAGCAACATACTAAACGATCGGGTGCTATGCTAATGGAATGGGTCATGTCAATAACATCATTCTCCTAATGATGTGATCCCATTAATCAAATGACAACACATGTCTATGGTTAGGAAACATAACCATCTTCAATTAACGAGCTAGTCAAGTAGAGGCATACTAGTGACGTTTAGTTTGTCTATGTATTGACACAAGTATTATGTTTCCTGTTAATACAATTCTAGCATGAATAATAAACATTTATCATGATATAAGGAAATAAATAATAACTTTATTATTGCCTCTAGGGCATATTTCCTTCAACGCAAGCCATGACGATCGAGATTAGGCGGGCGCCTAGCGGGCGCCGGCCTGCCCAGTGTCCTTATTTCCCCTTCGGTGCAAAGGGAGCAAGCACAGGCCAGGGCATCGGGCAAAGGTTACAATTCTGGTGCAACGAGACCAAGACCAGCAGAGCGGCAGGATGGAGGTCACCGTGGAGCCCAAGACGGTGTCATCACCAGTGCTTTTTGCAGCCGAAGACCACCTTTGGTCACGATAACTTGTACTAGAAGTTCCCCTTCAAAATGGCCAATTGTTGGCGCCCTTCCCGCTGATTATTTGGGAAGAGGACCAGGGCCTCTATAAAATAGGACTAGCCCCCAAAGGGGAAAAAAGGGGGGAGGAAAAGAAGAGAAAAGGGAAAAGAGGAAAGAGAAGAGAGAGAGGGGAGAAACAGAGAGAGAGAGATCCGGACCAAGTAGAACACACCGCACCAGCTCTAGAATGCCTCTCGCGAGGCCGTTCTTCCCCTGTATTATTCATCATCGGCCTCTGAGACAATCCACTACACCACACATTGGAGTAGGGTATTACACCACATTGGTGGCCCGAACCAGTATAAACCTCGTGTCCTTTGTGTGTTCTTCTTTCCGGCCTAGATTTCTTGCGAGCCATGGAAGCGCGAGTCGGTAGGGGAAAGATCTCCGTGTGCACCCCAGAGTTCGAACCTTAAGGGTCTGCCGGAACCCGAAATCCGACATTTGGCGCGCTAGGTAGGGGTGCGCCAGCACCCTTCTTCCTGCGCGCCGCGTTCCGTCGCCTCGCCGTTCAGATGTCAAGTGACCGGGCAGCCAACGCCGACCGCTGGGCGCCATGGCCCGCCCATGCCGTGTCGCCTGCTCAGGGCGAGCTCAACCTTGCGCCTCAGGCAGCCCCCGCTCCACAGGGTGCTGCGAGGCGCGGGCGACGCAGCCAGACGCCGCCTGCCCTCTCACCACGGCAGGTGCGGGCCGCAGCAAGGGCCTCAAACCACGCCGCGGCCATAGCGTCGCACACCCGATGGGAACAAGCGAACTCCAGGGTCGCGCTCACGGTGGTCCGAGAGCTGCTACGGTGCTGGCTACTGGAGGGCGGCCGCGACATGTTGTTGGAGCGAGTAGCCGAGCTCCTGGACGCCGCCGCCTCAGGAGCACCTCCTTTCTGCGTCCAGCTGCCGCCCCAGATCCAGGGCGGGCCATATGGTGGCATTATACGTACTCACACAACTTCAAGCGGACTCCAGGGCCTGTTCAGCGCCAACGCCTCCGTCAACACCGGGCGACAAGTCACGCCGGCCCCATCTCTGGCCAGCGAAGGGGTGCACGCCGCGGCCTTCGGCTTCGGCGGACCACCGCACCATCACCCCCAAGACGACGCTCCAAGCCGGACTGCGTGGCATGTGGGGCGCTACGACGAGGCCCCCGAGGCGGTGGCCCCAGAAGCTTATGTGCCCCACATGGTGGATCAGGGCTGCGCACTGGAAGAAGATCATGGCTCATTTCTCGGGCCAGGCTGGGGCGAGGAGGCGCCAGAAGTTGAGCTCTTTCAGGAACCCCAAGAGAGCCTCGACAACCGCACCGGCGGCAGCAACTATCGGGTATCACTCATTCCTCAGGAGAAAGCTTATGCTAACCATGGGTCTCAGGAGATACAGGTCGCCGCAGTAGATGGCTGCCCCAATGCTGCAGCCTCCTACCCTCAGGAGGAGGGCGCAGGGGGCTGCAGGAGAGGGGTCGAGATCCGGGTTCACCCCCGCGGCGGTCGGAGCAAGGAGCTCTCAGGAGGTAGGCCCTCTACCGGGGAGGTGCCCCAGGACCTGCCCCCGGCAGAAGACCCGTGGTCGTCGGGGGAACCGCTGGTGACCGCTCTACCCCATTGGCGTCGTCCTTGGTCTCGGGCCGCCTTCAATGGCGGTAGAGAGAGGCGCAAGGCAGGGCCCTCGTCAGGCGATATGAAGCAAGGCCGGTACCTGTGAAGAAGGCCCAGTGCCTGTGAAGCTCGCCGCCCGTGACACTCTCACGTAATAATGAGTGAGGATGTACACGCCTCGGAGTCTCCGGAGAGCCGCCCTCAGGCCTCGGGGGCTCCCGCCCACGCCCAGTGGTAGCACTTAGCTCCGCGCTGGTGACAAGACGTCGAAGACTAGACTAGGTGCCGGACGCGGCCTTTTGCTTTTCGCTTCTTCCTTGTTGACAAGTTTCTTCAGTTTGGATTTAAGTTGGATTTGAGCTCGAGACTTGGGTGTGTTTGGGGAAGGGGTGTTTATTCTCGTTCGAGCAATCTCTCGTCTTCTGATTTCGGCTTTGCCTCCAAAGTTAG